>NC_136271.1:92966914-93189414 GCF_964187855.1 Myxine glutinosa
AACAACAACCCTGACAAACAACAACCCTGACAAACAACAACCCTGACAAACAACAACCCTGACAAACAACAACCCTGACAAACAACAACCCTGACAAACAACAACCCTGACAAACAACAACCCTGACAAACAACAACCCTGACAAACAACAACCCTGACAAACAACAACCCTGACAAACAACAACCCTGACAAACAACAACCCTGACAAACAACAACCCTGACAAACAACAACCCTGACAAACAACAACCCTGACAAACAACAACCCTGACAAACAACAACCCTGACAAACAACAACCCTGACAAACAACAACCCTGACAAACAACAACCCTGACAAACAACAACCCTGACAAACAACAACCCTGACAACAACAACCCTGACAAACAACAACCCTGACAAACAACAACCCTGACAAACAACAACCCTGACAAACAACAACCCTGACAAACAACAACCCTGACAAACAACAACCCTGACAAACAACAACCCTGACAAACAACAACCCTGACAAACAACAACCCTGACAAACAACAACCCTGACAAACAACAACCCTGACAAACAACAACCCTGACAAACAACAACCCTGACAAACAACAACCCTGACAAACAACAACCCTGACAAACAACAACCCTGACAAACAACAACCCTGACAAACAACAACCCTGACAAACAACAACCCTGACAAACAACAACCCTGACAAACAACAACCCTGACAAACAACAACCCTGACAACAACAACCCTGACAAACAACAACCCTGGCAACAACAACCCTGACAAACAACAACCCTGGCAACAACAACCCTGACAAACAACAACCCTGACAACAACAACCCTGACAAACAACAACCCTGACAACAACAACCCTGACAAACAACAACCCTGACAAACAACAACCCTGACAAACAACAACCCTGACAACAACAACCCTGACAAACAACAACCCTGACAACAACAACCCTGACAAACAACAACCCTGACAAACAACAACCCTGACAAACAACAACCCTGACAAACAACAACCCTGACAAACAACAACCCTGACAAACAACAACCCTGACAAACAACAACCCTGACAACAACAACCCTGACAAACAACAACCCTGGCAACAACAACCCTGACAAACAACAACCCTGACAAACAACAACCCTGACAAACAACAACCCTGACAAACAACAACCCTGACAAACAACAACCCTGACAAACAACAACCCTGACAAACAACAACCCTGACAAACAACAACCCTGACAAACAACAACCCTGACAAACAACAACCCTGACAACAACAACCCTGACAAACAACAACCCTGGCAACAACAACCCTGACAAACAACGACCCTGACAAACAACAACCCTGACAACAACAACCCTGACAAACAACAACCCTGGCAACAACAACCCTGACAAACAACAACCCTGACAAACAACAACCCTGACAAACAACAACCCTGACAAACAACAACCCTGACAAACAACAACCCTGACAAACAACAACCCTGACAAACAACAACCCTGACAAACAACAACCCTGACAAACAACAACCCTGACAAACAACAACCCTGACAAACAACAACCCTGACAAACAACGACCCTGACAAACAACAACCCTGACAAACAACGACCCTGACAAACAACAACCCTGACAACAACAACCCTGACAAACAACAACCCTGACAAACAACAACCCTGACAAACAACAACCCTGACAAACAACAACCCTGACAAACAACAACCCTGACAAACAACAACCCTGACAAACAACAACCCTGACAAACAACAACCCTGACAAACAACAACCCTGACAAACAACAACCCTGACAAACAACAACCATGACGATGAAGTTCTCACACGGACTGGCTCGTTGTTTTGTTTTCATTAAGAATTTTTCCATCGGTTAAATGTTTGAAATTATTAACATGGACTTGACGTGTTTGGAGAGAAAGCTTCGCAACTTCATTTTGTGTTCGACTTGAATAATAATTTATTTGTACTTAATTGACAGAGAATTTGTACAAGTTTTCAATTGGAATAATTCATTCTAATTTCTCTTAATTTGAGAAACTTTAACTGTCATTCACCTTTCCCATGAGGATCACACAGTAAATCGATGAAAAGGAAAACTTTACTTGTAAATCCTGAAATAATAACTGTGACTGTTTCCAGGATGATACATCGAACTGGAAGGAGAATATTTTTATTTTGTGCAAGAATCAATTTCGCTTCACATCTGAACATGGATCTGAACATGCATCTGAACATGGATCTGAGGAACATTGAACCTTCAGGTATGTAAATTGTGGTGGACATGTGGTGTTGATTAAAACCACAACACGCACGGGAGATTCACCTCTGTCGTCATAGCAACTGTGGCACATGGTCCCTGCAGCCGTCACCAGGGCAACCGCAGCGGCGGCTCCTCCCCACTAGTGTAAAGGGGGAGGGGTGCTATCTGGGGGGGGGGGGGGCTCGGGGGGGGGGGTTCACCGAAGCATGCAAGAGTGAAAATTGCCCTCGGATAATCCAAAGGCGATGCCAGCTCGCGTCTCTGTCTGCGGGGAGTTTTCACTTTGTCCTCCGCTGGACAGATTGATTGTAAGGCAAACTGACCAGTCGACGCCATTTTGAAAAGCTTCATCCTCCTCGCATGCGTGACTGCTATCGTAGTTTCTCGAGGGAAATGGACCTTTGTTGCTTTGTAAGAGGGTTCTGTTTAGAAAGTGCTGGCATCAGAGTCCCACGGAGCTCGTTTGTTAAAGCCTCGAGGTTTCTGAGTGCAATTTGGAGCTACCTCAGCACAGACTGCGAAGCAACGAAAACTTGCCTGGCTGTGATGTCCACAGAAGTTTCTAATGACTTCGGCCGACACAAACAACTCTTGTAAATGTGATCTCTGGTAAAGAGCGTTTGCTTCCACATTGTGATTCTCGCACTGCATACTGCTTCCTGGCTCATTGTTCCATATCAGAGTTTGAACGCATGAACTTTACAGTAGCTTACCTTGGTCATGTGATGGTAATGATCACCTACATCATCCACCTTGGTCATGTGATGGTAATGATCACCTACATTATCCACCTTGGTCATGTGATGGTAATGATCACCTACATTATCCACCTTGGTCATGTGATGGTAATGATCACCTACATTATCCACCTTGGTCATGTGATGGTAATGATCACCTACATTATCCACCTTGGTCATGTGATGGTAATGATCACCTACATTATCCACCTTGGTCATGTGATGGTAATGATCACCTACATTATCCACCTTGGTCATGTGATGGTAATGATCACCTACATTATCCACCTTGGTCATGTGATGGTAATGATCACATACATTATCCACCTTGGTCATGTGATGGTAATGATCACCTACATTATCCACCTTGGTCATGTGATGGTAATGATTACCTACATTATCTACCTTGGTCATGTGATGGTAATGATCACCTACATTATCCACCTTGGTCATGTGATGGTAATGATCACTTACATTATCCACCTTGGTCATGTGATGGTAATGATCACTTACATTATCCACCTTGGTCATGTGATGGTAATGATCACCTACATTATCCAACTTGGTCATGTGATGGTAATGATCACCTACATTATCCACCTAAGTTATGTGATGGTAATGATCACCTACATTATCCAACTTAGTCATGTGATGGTAATGATCACCTACATTATCCACCTTAGTTATGTGATGGCAATGATCACCTACATTATCCACCTTGGTCATGTGATGGTAATGATCACCTACATTATCCACCTTGGTCATGTGATGGTAATGATCACCTAGATTATCCACCTTGGTCATGTGATGGTAATGATCACCTACATTATCCACCTTAGTTATGTGATGGTAATGATCACCTACATTATCCAACTTGGTCATGTGATGCTAATGATCACCTACATTATCCACCTTAGTCATGTGATGGTAATGATCAACTACATTATCCAACTTGGTCATGTCATGGCAATGATCACCTACATTATCCACCTTAGTTATGTGATGGTAATGATCACCTACATTATCCACCTTGGTCATGTGATGGTAATGATTACCTACATTATCCACCTTGGTCATGTGATGGTAATGATCACCTACATTATCCACCTTGGTCATGTGATGGTAATGATCACCTACATTATCCACCTTAGTTATGTGATGGTAATGATCACCTACATTATCTACCTTGGTCATGTGATGGTAATGATCACCGACATTATCCACCTTGGTCATGTGATGGTAATGATTACCGACATTATCCACCTTGATCATGTGAAGGTAATGATCACCTACATTATCTACCTTAGTTATGTGATGGTAATGATCACCTACATTATCTACCTTAGTCATGTGATGGTAATGATCACCTACATTATCCACCTTGGTGATGTGATGGTAATGATCACCTGCATTATCTGCCTTGGTTATGTGATGGTAATGATCACCTACATTATCTACCTTAGTTATGTGATGGTAATGATCACCTACATTATCTACCTTAGTTATGTGATGGTAATGATCACCTGGACTATCCACCTTGTCATGTGATGGTAATGATCACCGAGACTATCCACCTTGGTTATGTGATGGTAATGATCACCTGGACTATCCACCTTAGTTATTTGTTGGTAATGATCACCTGGACTATCCACCTTGTCATGTGATGGTAATGATCACCGAGACTATCCACCTTGGTTATGTGATGGTAATGATTACCTCGACTATCCACCTTAGTTATTTGTTGGTAATGATCACCTGGACTATCCACCTTGTCATGTGATGGTAATGATCACCGAGACTATCCACCTTGGTCATGTGATGGTAATGATCACCTACATTATCCACCTTAGTTACGTGATGGTAATGATCACCTACATTATCTACCTTGGTCATGTGATGGTAATTATCACCTACATTATCTACTTTGGTCATGTGATGGTAATGATCACCTACATTATCCACCTTGGTCATGTGATGGTAATGATTACCTACATTATCCACCTTGATCATGTGAAGGTAATGATCACCTACATTATCTACCTTAGTTATGTGATGGTAATGATCACCTACATTATCTACCTTAGTTATGTGATGGTAATGATCACCTACATTATCTACCTTAGTTATGTGATGGCAATGATCACCTACATTATCTGCCTTGGTTATGTGATGGTAATGATCACCTACATTATCTACCTTAGTTATGTGATGGTAATGATCACCTACATTATCTACCTTAGTTATGTGATGGTAATGATCACCTACATTATCCACCTTAGTTATGTGATGGTAATGATCACCGACATTATCCACCTTGGTCATGTGATGGTAATGATCACCTACATTATCCACCTTAGTTATGTGATGTTAATGATCACCTACATTATCCACCTTAGTTATGTGATGGTAATGATCACCTACATTATCTGCCTTAGTTATGTGATGGTAATGATCACCGACATTATCTACCTTAGTTATGTGATGGTAATGATCACCTACATTATCCACCTTAGTTATGTGATGGTAATGATCACCTGGACTATCCACCTTGTCATGTGATGGTAATGATCACCGAGACTATCCACCTTGGTTATGTGATGGTAATGATCACCTGGACTATCCACCTTAGTTATTTGTTGGTAATGATCACCTGGACTATCCACCTTGTCATGTGATGGTAATGATCACCGAGACTATCCACCTTGGTTATGTGATGGTAATGATTACCTCGACTATCCACCTTAGTTATTTGTTGGTAATGATCACCTGGACTATCCACCTTGTCATGTGATGGTAATGATCACCGAGACTATCCACCTTGGTTATGTGATGGTAATGATCACCTCGACTATCCACCTTAGTTATTTGTTGGTAATGATCACCTAGACTATCCACCTTGGTTATGTGATTGTAATGATCACCTAGACTATCCACCTTGGTTATGTGATGGTAATGATCACCTCGACTATCCACCTTAGTTATTTGTTGGTAATGATCACCTGGACTATCCACTTTGTCATGTGATGGTAATGATCACCTAGACTATCCACCTTGGTTATGTGATGGTAATGATCACCTCGACTATCCACCTTAGTTATTTGTTGGTAATGATCACCTGGACTATCCACCTTGTCATGTGATGGTAATGATCACCGAGACTATCCACCTTGGTTATGTGATGGTAATGATCACTTCGACTATCCACCTTAGTTATTTGTTGGTAATGATCACCTAGACTATCCACCTTAGTTATGTGATGGTAATGATCACCTAGACTATCCACCTTAGTTATGTGATGGTAATGATCACCTAGACTATCCACCTTAGTTATGTGATGGTAATGATCACCTGGACTATCCACCTTGTCATGTGATGGTAATGATCACCTAGACTATCCACCTTGGTTATGTGATGGTAATGATCACCTCGACTATCCACCTTAGTTATTTGTTGGTAATGATCACCTGGACTACCCACCTTGTCATGTGATGGTAATGATCACCGAGACTATCCACCTTGGTTATGTGATGGTAATGATCACTTTGTAGCGGCTACCGCTGGGTTTTCACAATCGCCTTCCACCTATCAAGGACGCGGAGCGATCACCATGCCGGGCTCGTCCAGGACGCCCGGGCAGGCCCGCGCTCAACTTGCCAGGCCTCGGTCGGGACGCTGGGCCACGCCCCCTCTCGCCTTTCCTGGGCAAACGCTCCGGGATAATATGTATATATATTGCTGCCCGATAAACGGGCTTTTGGAGAGTGCCTGAGTGTTTGGTTTGATTAAAGCAACTCGGATGAATTCCAGCTTTTTGTCGCGTCCATTCTTCCGATCGACGTGGGAGCCCCAGCTCCTTCATTGGTGACCTACCGACATGGACACGGCAGTCGCCCTTAAACTGCCTACCTTCTGGGAGGCTCACGCGGCGGTTTGGTTCGCACAGGCGGATTCCCTGTTCGCCCTGTGAGGCATCACGGCCGACGACACCCGCTTCCACCATGTGGTAGCAGCGCTCGGTTCGGCCACCGCGGCCCGCGCCCTGAGCCTCCTCGAGAGCCCGCCAGCCGCTGACAAATACGGCGCGATTAAGAAGCTTCTCCTCGACGCTTTCGCCCTCCCATCGGCGGAACGCGCACGGCGCCTGCTCGACCTGCCCGAGCTCGGCGACACGCGCCCTTCCGAGCGAATGGACTACATGCTTTCACTGCTCGGCGAGCACTCTCCGGCATTCCTGTTCCGGGAGCTGTTCCTCCGTCAGCTGCCTAACCCGGTACGCCTCGCCCTGGCAAGCACGACGATCACAGATCCCCGGGCCCTTGCCAGAGAAGCCGACAAGATCTCCGCCGCAGGACAGCGCATCGCAGCGGCGACATGGGACCCACCGCCGTCCGACGCAACACCCATGGCGCCCGAGCACCCGGCACGGTCGACGACCGAACTGCCGACGCAATTGGCGGCCGCTACACTGAGCCGACCACCTCCAGCACGACGACCGGGGCCTCCACCTGACCAAGCATGGTGTTACTATCATGCCAGGTTCGGACAGAAGGCCCGGACATGCCAAAAAAGGCCCGGACCCCCGTGCACCTTCGGCAGGCCGGGAAACGGCCGGGCCGGCGTTCATTACCAGCCATGAGCGCCGGCCACACGGGCAACTTACTGTTCATCACGGATAAAGCGTCCGGACGGCGCTTCCTGTGCGACACCGGCACCCAACTGAGCGTCATACCCGCCTCTGACCAGGACAGGCAATCCGCGGTTTGCGGCCCCTCCTTGATTGCGGCCAACGGATCGACCATCCGCACCTTCGGCCCGCGCAACGTCACCCTCTGCTTCGGCGGCCAACGCTTTGCTTGGACGTTTGTAACCGCAAACATGCCCATGGCTCTGCTAGGCGCCGACTTCCTCTGCGCACACGGACTGCTGGTGGACGTCCAACGGCGTCGTTTAATCAACGCCGAAACCTTCAGCTCCCTGGTATGCACATTGAGCAGCTTTGCGCCGACCGAGCTGGCATGCGCCGTCCCGGCGGCGAACGAGTTTGCTCGCCTGCTCACGGAGTTCCCGGCCCTCACGCGGCCGACGTTTTCGGCCGTCGCAGTACGGCATGGGATCGAGCACCACATACCAACCACGGGCCCGCCGGTCTATGCCAGGGCCCGCCGCCTCGACCCAGCCAAGCTCGCCGTGGCGAAGGCCGAATTCGACGTGTTGGAGCACCTCGGCATCGTGCGGCGCTCCGATAGCGCGTGGGCCTCGCCACTGCACATCGTGCCAAAGCCGGGGGGTGGATGGCGCCCGTGTGGCGACTACCGCCGTCTCAATGACGCTACCACCCCCGACAGGTACCCGATCCCGCATATCCAAGACTTCTCCGCCCGTCTGGCGGGACGGGTCATTTTTTCGAAAATTGATCTCATACGGGGATATCACCAGGTACCTGTCAGGGCGGCCGACGTCCCTAAAACGGCAGTCATCACGCCGTTCGGCTTATTGGAATTCTTGCGGATGCCGTTTGGTCTCAAGAACGCGGCTCAGGCGTTCCAGCGCTTGATGGACGGCGTGCTGCGTGACCTGCCGTTCCTTTTCGTTTACCTGGACGACATCCTCGTCGCCAGCACGTCCCGGGCCGAGCACCTCCTCCACCTCCGAACACTGTTCGGGCGCCTCAGCGAGCACGGCCTCATCGTCAACCCGGCCAAATGCCACTTCGGCACGACGGCCGTTGATTTTTTGGGCCACCACATCACCAAGAACGGGGCCGTGCCGCTGCCAACCAAGGTCGAGGCCATCACCACGTTCCCGCGTCCCCGCACCATAAAGGCCCTGCAGGAATTCCTGGGAATGGTGAATTTTTATCACCGCTTCGTGCCCCACGCTGCTCAACTCATGCGGCCCCTCTACGAAGCCCTCCGGGGCAAGCCGGCCAAGCACGACATCGCCTGGTCCGCAGCAATGGATGCGTCCTTCCAAAGCTCAAAGCGGGCCCTCGCCGACGCAACACTGCTCGCTCACCCGGTGCTCAACGCTCCCATCGCCCTCACCACGGATGCCTCCGACTACGCGGTGGGCGCCGTACATGAGCAATGGGTGAACGGGGTTTGGCAGCCACTCGCTTTTTTCAGCCGGCAGCTCCGGCCGAACGAGCTCAAATACAGCACGTTTGACCGGGAGCTCCTCGGTCTACACCTGGCCGTCCGCCATTTCCGCCACCTCCTGGAGGGCCGACCTTTCACGGCGTTCGTCGACCACAAGCCGTTGGTTTACGCCATGGCCAAGGTCACGGAGCCGTGGTCGGCCCGCCAACAGCGCCACCTCTCCGCCGTGTCGGAGTTTACCACGGACATCCGGCACGTCGCCGGCAAAAACAACGCCGTGGCCGACTGTCTTTCCCGGGCCAGCGTGAACGCGGTCCACCTGGGCGTGGACTTTGCGCTTATGGCGGCGGACCAAACCACCGACACCACGGTGCAAGCCCTCCGGGCGGTGGACACGGGCCTCCGCCTGGCCGACATCCCCTTCACGGACACTGTCCTGCTCTGCGACGTCTCCCAAGGCCAGCCTCACCCCATCGTGCCCGTCACCTGGCAACGCCGCATCTTCGCCTCCCTCCACGGCCTTTCCCACCCGGGCCGGAAAGCTTCCCAGAAGCTGGTGTCGGCGCGATTCGTCTGGCACGGCCTTCGTCGGGACGTCCGCGATTGGACCAGCACCTGCACGGCCTGTCAACGGGCCAAGGTCCACCGACACACCCAGGCCCCGCTGGCACCTTTCACCGTGCCCGAACAACGTTTCGACCATGTCAACGTGGATCTGGTGGGCCCCCTCCCCCCGTCACGGGGGTTCACACACCTGCTCACCATGGTGGACAGGACCACCAGGTGGCCGGAGGCCGTTCCCCTCGTCTCCACCACCACCGCCGACGTGGCGCAGGCTTTATCGCCACCTGGGTCGCCCGCTTCGGCGCACCGGCGGACATCTCGTCAGACCGCGGACCACAGTTCACCTCCGAGCTGTGGGGCGCGGTCGCCCGCAACCTGGGGGTCAAGCTCCACCGTACTACGGCCTACCACCCCCAAGCAAACGGGTTGTGCGAGCGATTCCACCGCTCCATGAAGGCTGCGCTCATGGCCGGCCTTCAAGACGGCGGTTGGGCCGACCGGCTGCCGTGGGTCCTTTTGGGCCTCCGCACGGCCCCCAAGGAGGACCTCCAGGCATCCACCGCCGAGCTTGTGTATGGCCAGGCGCTACGCGTCCCGGGCGAATTCGTGCCCGACGCTACCAGTCCCTGGTCCGCAGCTCACCAGCGCTCGGACCTCCAGGAGGCCGCCCGACGGTTTGCCCCCGTGCCAACATCCCACCACGGTGACCCCCAGTCCTACGTCCCCCCAGCACTTTGCACAGCGGAGTATGTTTTTGTGCGTCACGATGCACATCGGGGGCCACTCCGGCCGCCGTACGACGGGCCCTTCCGGGTGCTGCGACGGGATGACAAGTCGTTCGTCATCGACATCGGCGGCAGGTTGGACCGGATTGCGGTGGACCGCCTCAAGCCGGCGCACGTGGACGTCGACCACCCACCACGGGTGGCCCTTCCGCCACGGCGAGGCCGCCCCCCGTCCACGGTGCCCCCCACTCGACCGCCCACCACCACACCGGACCCCCTCCCACGACCCGCCAGGGGTCGCTTCGGCCGGGTCATCAGGACCCCCCTCAAATTGACCCTGCCGGTGCAAGTCGATTCTGGGGGGACGTGTGTAACGGCTACCGCTGGGTTTTCACAATCGCCTTGCACCTATCAAGGACGCGGAGCGATCACCATGCCGGGCTCGTCCAGGACGCCCGGGCAGGCCCGCGCTCAACTTGCCAGGCCTCGGTCGGGACGCCCGGGCATGCCCGGGCAGGCTCGCCCTCAACTTGCCAGGACGCTGGGCCACGCCCCCTTTCGCCTTTCCTGGGCAAACGCTCCGGGATAATATGTATATATATTGCTGCCCGATAAACGGGCTTTTCAGAGTGCCTGAGTGTTTGGTTTGATTAAAGCAACTCGGATGAATTCCAGCTTTTTGTCGCGTCCATTCTTCCGATCGACGTGGGAGCCCCAGCTCCTTCAACTTCGACTATCCACCTTAGTTATTTGTTGGTAATGATCACCTAGACTATCCACCTTAGTTATATGATGGTAATGATCACCAAGACTATCCACCTTAGTTATGTGATGGTAATGATCACCTAGACTATCCACCTTAGTTATGTGATGGTAATGATCACCTAGACTATCCACCTTGGTTATGATCTTCTACGTAATCCTATTGTGAGTGAATGTCACCTAAGCAATCTTATAACAAGCTTATAAAATGTTTTTTTGTTTTTTGGGGGGATATTAAGTTGAAGCTCCAATAAGAGCTGATAACCTTTTAAAACCCTTCCATATTAAAGTCAGATGTTGTTGTTCCATCTCAAAGTCAGATGTTTGACAGGTCTCTAAAATTTACAAAAAAATTTCATGAAATCCTTAGTACCATATTATTATTATTATTATTATTATTATTAATATTATCATCACCATAATGTTGGCCATGATTTTGATAATCTGAACTTTCACAGTGCATTTTTATGCCATTGAAGTGCAATATTTTTTTTGAAATGGTAACTCCATCACTTACCAACAGGAAGCAGAACTCTAGGTGAATGTATAACGACTGGCAAGAACTTTACGCAGAATAACAAGTTAGGGCAGCACAGCAGATTGACTGGTGGGGATGTGCAGTGTGAATGGATGCACTAGATTTGATAAAGTTTGGTGCAAATGATGCAGCAGACAGCACATTGCGATTTAAATCACAGCGAGCAACCTCCTCTCCGACAGCTGGTGCCAAATGGTGGAGCCATCAAGTCATCCCGACCTCTGTCCCACCTCTTTCTCTGCCATTAGTGGCCATTGATATGAGTGAATGAGTGCGGCATTTGACCTGATGGCTGCTGATTGCGTGATTTTTCCTTTGGAAAATCTGACAACAATTGATCAGGAAAAGAGAGACTGCTCAGCGGAGTGCAGCTTTTCAAGCAGCCTGTCGTTCCCTGATCTCATTAAACCAGACCTCCTGCCTGCTGCATTGTAAATGGAACAAAAACTTTCACTCTTCTGCCATTTGGGTGGTACTGCATGGGGTCCCAGCTGATGCAGAACAATTTTCACCGGGGTATGTCGGCTCGCATAACGCTACACCATTTAATTAGAACATGGCACGTCGGCAGCATTAGCAACAACACCAAGCAATGTTGATGTCATCAACGACAAATCCCAAAATTAAGAAGCGGGAATTGGTCCAGCTCTTGGATATGACCACCTTTGGAGGCCATTTTCCCCCACAGAGCAGGGGTTGTGCCTTTTTGGGGCACCGTGGTCCCCTTTTTGAAGCAATGTTTTATGGCCGGATGCCCTTCCCTGACACCAACTCTGTCGGTCGCCTCTTGCGACACACAGGGAATTACCAGTGAACTGGTACTCAATTTGCGGACCTCGGAAGGATGACAGGCTGGGTCAACCCCCCTGGTGTTAATTCAGCGATCGACCGGGATTGGAACCCAGGATCCGATGATCCCAAGCCGGCACCTTAACCGCTGAGCCAACACCAGGCTCTTCTTGCTCTTGGATATGTATCAGATCTATTCCCATCTCACTTACAACAAATGAGTACCAGAGTTTGAGGTTAAAAAAAATAAAATAAAAAGTGCACCGAGGATGCGAGAACAAACATGGTTCGAGAAAATGGAGGTATTTGTAGAATTGACACAAAGTTAGAGTCTCCTGTCAGCGAGGATTAGACTGAAGAATTGGCTTGAGTAGACACAGATAAGCAAGTTCTCAATCAAGAAAGAAGAGGGCAATAGCCAAGGTGAACAGAAAGTTTTGTCTTTAGAAGGTGAACGAGGAGTCGTCTGCGGTCGATAGGGGATAACATAGGTATACGTAACCTGATGTAATTCTTTCTTCAACGCTCTTCGACCCAAAGTGATAAAACCTCGACATTTTGCCAAAACATAACAAACTTCCATTTTGGCATTTGTGTTTTCAATGAAACTATTGTATGATAGGATACGCTGCATATTACCTGAACAACCTGGCTGCAACATCCACATCCTGAAGACACAAAGTACAAGTTCAAAGTCTGTTCTGTTTTTGTATTGTTTTTTTTCTACGAAGTCGAGGCTCGTATAAAAGCTAACACATAGAACATATAATAAAGGGAGTGTGGGACAAGAGGGGGAGAGAGGGAAGCACGACAGCAGTGGAGCACAGGGACATCGGGAGATATGCGGAAGGGAGAGGGCTGGGGCGGGGTACATGGGATAAACAAGATGGACACTACAAGGACTTTCAGGAAAGAAAACGGAATTTGAAGGAGGATTTTTATTTTTATTTTTAAGACACTAAACGGGGTATTATTTGGAGGAATTGAAGAGGTAAGTTGATAGATGGGGAAAACAAAAGGGCTGAAGGTGGTAGACATAAAAGACAATAAAAGCGAATGTGGACAAACTAGGAAAAGATAGGCCTCAAATAATCCGGTAGGAAAAGTTCAAAAAATACTCACAAATTGAAAAACAAAACTGAACCCGGAGCACACAGCAAACACAGAGACAACAAAACAAAGCAGAAACGCAACAAAAATGACTGTGAAGACTTATATTTGAGGATTTTGGCAGAGGCGAAAATCGCACATCCAAAGCTCAGAGACCGGAACTGGAAGTCAAGGATTACCTCGATTTCTATTTTATTTTTTCTATTCATTTTTATTTTGCAATACTATTTTATTTTTTTCTATTCATTTTATTTTGCATTTCTATTTTATTTTTTTCTCCATTTTGTTTTGCATTTCTATTTTATTCTTTTCTATTCATTTTATTTTGCTTTTCTATTTATTTTTTTCTATTCATTTTATTTTGCAGTTTGATTAATTTTTTCTATTCATTTTATTTTGCATTTCTATTTATTTTTTTCTCCATTTTGTTTTGCATTTCTATTTTATTCTTTTCTATTCATTTTATTTTGCTTTTCTATTTATTTTTTTCTATTCATTTTATTTTGCATTTCTATTTTATTCTTTTCTATTCATTTTATTTTGCATTTCTATTTATTTTTTTCTCCATTTTGTTTTGCATTTCTATTTTATTCTTTTCTATTCATTTTATTTTGCATTTCTATTTATTTTTTTCTCCATTTTGTTTTGCATTTCTATTTTATTCTTTTCTATTCATTTCATTTTGCATTTCTATTTTATTCTTTTCTATTCATTTTATTTTGCATTTCTATTTTATTCTTTTCTATTCATTTTATTTTGCATTTCTATTTATTTTTTTCTCCATTTTATTTTGCATTTCTATTTTATTTTTTCTATTCATTTTATTTTGCATTTCTATTTTATTTTTTCTATTCATTTTATTTTGCATTTCTATTTTATTTTTTCTATTCATTTTATTTTGCATTTCTATTTATTTTTTTCTCCATTTTATTTTGCATTTCTATTTTATTCTTTTCTCCATTTTATTTTGCATTTCTATTTTATTTTTTCTATTCATTTTATTTTGCATTTAGATTTACTTTTTCTATTCATTTTATTTTGCATTTCTATTTTATTCTTTTCTCCATTTTATTTTGCATTTCTATTTATGTTTTCCTATATTTCCTCTACTCCATTCAATTTCTATCCTAATTATTACCTCAACCACTGAAGGTGGATAGATGTTATGTTTTCACCCATGTCTGTAACCGGAATATCTCAAAACGTTATGGACATATTCAGACTAAATTTGGTGGGCAGGTTGGGTGTGAGACGAGGACGAATTGATTCTAATTACGTGAAGGGCCGGATCTGAGGTTAGGCCTCCGTGATTAGGCCCAATTGACCATTCCGTGATTAGGCCCAATTCCCATGACTGATGCCCATGAGCACGGTGTTCGATTTATTTTAAAATATCAGCAACAAACTTTTTATCGGCTGTGTTAAGTTACTGCTTGGGTATCGCCATTTAACCCGGCGGAAACGTCTGTTGCCGGGAGGACTCTTTCTGAAGCTGCTTTGGAATATTTGTATGATAATGTGATGAGCAAAAGGACAGGTGAGCCCCAATGGCGACTGGTTCCCTGGATTTGTCCATCCAATAATCATATGAGCCATTTTTCTCCTGAATGCACTCGTTGTCCGTTTTGTGTACGTAGGCCTACTGAAGGCCTGTCTCGTGCTTTTTATGAACTGTGCAACATTAGTTCCTTTATTTCATCGGTTAAATTGTGTGTCACAGTAAAATGATGTGACCTTCTCCTTGCAGTGTTTTTAATATTTGAGATGATTGGTGAGCCTGATAAGGCTCACACACCACATCAAGGTTCTTAATAGCCACAGCTACACTCACAATTTGTTTTTCAAGGGGAAGTATATTAAATGGGAAGCCCATAGCAATGTGATGTAATCAAGTTTTTCAATGGGAAGCCCGTAGCAATGTGATGTAATCATGTTTTTCAATGCATTGTTTTTCAATGGGAAGCCCATAGCAATGTGATGTAATCAAGTTTTTCAATGGGAAGCCCGTAGCAATGTGATGTAATCATGTTTTTCAATGCATTGTTTTTCAATGGGAAGCCCATAGCAATGTGATGTAATCAAGTTTTTCAATGGGAAGCCCATAGCAATGTGATGTAATCATGTTTTTCAATGCATTGTTTTTCAATGGGAAGCCCATAGCAATGTGATGTAATCAAGTTTTTCAATGGGAAGCCCATAGCAATGTGATGTAATCATGTTTTTCAATGCATTGTTTTTCAATGGGAAGCCCATAGCAATGTGATGTAATCAAGTTTTTCAATGGGAAGCCCGTAGCAATGTGATGTAATCAAGTTTTTCAATGGGAAGCCCGTAGCAATGTGATGTAATCATGTTTTTCAATGCATTGTTTTTCAATGGGAAGCCCATAGCAATGTGATGTAATCAAGTTTTTCAATGGGAAGCCCATAGCAATGTGATGTAATCAAGTTTTTCAATGGGAAGCCCATAGCAATGTGATGTAATCATGTTTTTCAATGCATTGTTTTTCAATGGGAAGCCCATAGCAATGTGATGTAATCAAGTTTTTCAATGGGAAGCCCGTAGCAATGTGATGTAATCAAGTTTTTCAATGGGAAGCCCGTAGCAATGTGATGTAATCATGTTTTTCAATGCATTGTTTTTCAATGGGAAGCCCATAGCAATGTGATGTAATCAAGTTTTTCAATGGGAAGCCCATAGCAATGTGATGTAATCAAGTTTTTCAATGGGAAGCCCATAGCAATGTGATGTAATCATGTTTTTCAATGCATTGTTTTTCAATGGGAAGCCCATAGCAATGTGATGTAATCAAGTTTTTCAATGGGAAGCCCATAGCAATGTGATGTAATCAAGTTTTTCAATGGGAAGCCCGTAGCAATGTGATGTAATCAAGTTTTTCAATGGGAAGCCCATAGCAATGTGATGTAATCAAGTTTTTCAATGGGAAGCCCGTAGCAATGTGATGTAATCAAGTTTTTCAATGGGAAGCCCATAGCAATGTGATGTAATCAAGTTTTTCAATGGGAAGCCCATAGCAATGTGATGTAATCATGTAATCATGAATCATGTTTCAAGTCAGCAAGATTAAAACCTGAATTTTGTTTTTCCCAGAACACAAAAAATCCTAACGGGCTTACCAACACATGGTGTTTTGAAGAAACCTGTAAGGTTTGTGAGAACCAGTTTGTGATACTTTTGTGGTATTCTCTTTATTGTTTGGATTGTTATTTCTTTATTTTCTGTGCTTAGCGTTTGGTTGTTTTTGTTATAACTCATTGTACCTATTGAGTTTTGTCTCTTATACCTGTATTATTGCTTTGTATACAAACAAATTGGTATTAATCGTTATTGTATTGAGGAATTTCTGAAAACTCCTATCTCCATTACGACACCAGCTGGGACCCCAAAACGTTCCACAGAAAGTTATTACATTTCCTTTTAGTAAAATATGTAACTGTAATGGTTACTAAATGCACACCCTGTCCTGTGACCAGATCCTGAGCTATGATTGATGGACGTTTGTGAGGACATACATACATACATACATACATACATATTACATACATACATACATACATACATAAACACACACACACACACACACACACATACGTTGTTTCATACATAAATACACACACATGAAAACAGCAATACACACATACATGCACACATACACACAGTAACACACCCACGTGTAGAGACAGCAGCTAACAACAGCAACTTCCACACATACACACATATACATACACATATGCACACACACATGTACAGATGCACACACGAAGGTGGACACTTTGAGACCTGCAAGGACTTTGTTCGACAGGGTGGGCCATAAGTCCCAGGACACGGTTTTAGCTGCTTCTAGAAGAATTGTTTATACCATCTACCAGGATGAGCCAAAAACCACAGGAGTAACAACATATTGCAGTAATAACAGTAATACATAATAACAGGAATAACTAGAACTGCGTGCAGTGATGATGGGCTTCCAGCCAAAATGACATTACTGATGACATCATTTCAATAAATTTTCCTCATGGGCAGTTGATCATATCTGTAAATTTTGGTTTAGATCAGTTAAGCGGTTCTGGAAATATAGATTTACATTTTTTTCCCTTAAATCCAATATGGCTGCCATACCATGTGTCTGATAATGTCATCGTTTGCAAAAATAAATCCTCATGTGTCATCAATCATACGTTTGAAGTTTTGGATTGATCCGTTGAGTGGTTCTCGAGATATGGGTTTTCAAATATTTTTCCTTAAATCCAAGATGGCTACTATACCACGTGACTGATGATGTCATCGTTCAGGAAAGCTTTTCCTCAAAGGGAGTTGATCATACATGTGAAATTTTGGATTGATCCATTCAGCAGTTCTGGAGCAAAAGATGTTTAAAGGTTTTCCTTAAATCCAAGATGGCTGCCATATCACGTGACTGATGATGTCATAGTTTACAAATATTTTTCACACATCAGCAGTTGATCATATGTTTGACATGTTGCATTGATCTGTTAAGTGGTACTCTGGAAAAGATTATTTCATTTTTTGCTTAAATTCAAGATGGCGGCCAAACCACATGACTGATGATATCATACTTTGCAGATATTTTCTCCCATCGGAATGTAAACATGTCTTTCAAGTTTCGTATTAATCGGATAAGCGGTTTCGAATAAGTAGTTTTTTAAAGTATTATTTTAAAATCCAATATGGCTGCTAAATCACATAACCGATGACGTATTTTTTTCCAAAATTTTATCCCTCTTGCTAGGCGATCATATTTGTAAAATTTCGCGTTGATCCGCTTCGTGGTTCTGGAGAGGAAGGTGTTAAAAATGTATGACCTCATAGGCAATGGCAGTCAATGTAAGTCAAAATTGCAAAAACAAAATTCATGATGCACGAAGTTACATTGGTATCTATAATGAGTTAGTTTCGTAGAGCCAGCTATAACGGATTACTCGGAATCGTCACCACAAAATGTGTGAGAATAATAATCCTTACGAGAACAACAGGCTTCTAGTGGGAACCTCACTGGAAGCCTAATAATAACATATTACAGTAATACAATTACAATACCTCCTTAGACATCGAATGTATCCGTATGACGTCCTCTGTTGTCACATTGTCACGGCACAGTCATATGTTATGGTGCCAAAATACCATGTGTTATGTATCAATACCACGTGTTATGATTCCAAAATACCATGTGTTATACCATACCAAAATACCATGTGTTATACCATACCAAAATACCATGTGTTATACCATACCAAAATACCATGTGTTATACCATACCAAAATACCATGTGTTATACCATACCAAAATACCATGTGTTAAACCATACCAAAATACCATGTGTTATACCATACCAAAATACCATGTGTTATACCATACCAAAATACCATGTGTTATACCATACCAAAATACCATGTGTTATACCATACCAAAATACCACGTGTTATGATTCCAAAATACCATGTGTTATACCATACCAAAATACCATGTGTTATACCATACCAAAATACCATGTGTTATACCATACCAAAATATCATGTGTTATACCATACCAAAATACCATGTGTTATACCATACCAAAATACCATGTGTTATACCATACCAAAATACCACGTGTTATGATTCCAAAATACCATGTGTTATACCATACCAAAATACCATGTGTTATACCATACCAAAATACCATGTGTTATACCATACCAAAATACCATGTGTTATACCATACCAAAATACCATGTGTTATACCATACCAAAATACCACGTAAGCCTCTTCTCAGTGAAAGACACGTGAAACCCCGCTTGGAGGACTTTCAGACTGTGAGAAACAAGATTCTGTGGTCTGATGAAACCAAGATTGAACTGTTTGGCTTCCGTCTGGCCACTCTGCCATAAAGCCCAGATCGGTGGGGTGTTGCAGTGATGGTTGTCCTTCTGGAAGTTTCTCCCATCTCCACACAGGATC
Organism: Myxine glutinosa; assembly: GCF_964187855.1. Lineage (NCBI taxonomy): Eukaryota > Metazoa > Chordata > Myxini > Myxiniformes > Myxinidae > Myxine > Myxine glutinosa. The sequence continues at coordinate 92,986,509 of NC_136271.1, forward strand.
TCTGGAGCTCAGCCAGAGTGACCATCGGGATCTTGGTCACCTCTCTTACCAAGGCCCTTCTCCCCGATTGCCCAGTTTGGCCGGACAGCCAGCTCTAGGAAGAGTCCTGGTTGTTCCAAACTTCTTCCATTTAATAATTATAGAGGCCACTGTGCTCTTGGGAACCTTCAATACAGCTGAAGTTTTTTGTAGGCTTCCCCAGATCTGTGCCTCGACACAATCCTGTCTCTGAGCTCTGCAGGCAGTTCCTTCGACCTCATGGCTTGGTTTTTGCTCTGATATGCATTGTCAGCTGTGAGCCCTTATATAGACAGGTGTGTGCCTTTCCAAATCATGTCCAATCAATTGAATTTACCGCAGGTGGACTCCAATCAAGGTGTAGAAACATCTCAAAGATGATCAAGAGAAATGGGAGGCACCTGAGCTAAATTTCAATTGTCATAGCAAAGGGTCTGAATACTTATGTCAATGTGATAGTTCAGTTTTTTCTTTTTAATAAATTTGCAAAACTTTCTAAAATCCTGTTTTCTCTTTGTCATTATGGGGTATTGAGTGTGGATTGATGAGGGAAAAAATGAATTTAAACGATTTCAGCATAAGGCTGCAACATACAAAATGTGAAAAAAGTGAAGGGGTCTGAATACTTTCTGAATGCACTGTGTATATGATCACCTGAGAAGGTAAAGATAGGTCTGTTTGGCCTTGACCCTGCTTCGGCAGTATAGTAGGCCCAGATTGCATCATGCCTATATGCTGAAATCTTGCTCTGTCATTCCTCCTTCCATTTTGTCTGTCCTATTCAGTCTGTCCTTCTTTGGCCACCTCTCATCAGCCTGGAAGTCAGAAAATGTCACACTTATTTACCGGAAGGGTGCAAAAATAGATCCGATCAATTACAGACCAGTGAGATTACTTCCAATTACAAGGTCATTGAATCCATTATTTCTGCTGATCTCAAGTCTTTCCTGTTTTCAAACAGCCTGACCTCTGACCTCTGGATTCCTTCCTGGTCACTCACTCTACATCCTCTCTCAGCAATGGTGGGAGGATCAAAATCTCAACGAAGAGGTCAGGCAGTCTCCTTTGACATATCTTAATCGTGTGAGTCTGGCATCATGCTTTGCTTGTGAAGCTCTCTGCTTGTGACGTTCACAACCACCTTCATTCCTGGAGTTCTGACTTCCTCCACTCGTGCAGTCATTGTGTTGCCTTCAATGGAGCCTTCTCCTTCCCAATCCCAGTGAAGGCTGTAGTTCCCAAGGCGGAGTGTTGGGCCCAGTATTGTTCCTCATTTATTTAAATACAGTACCTTATTCCACTGCAAAACAGACTACGCCTGTGTCACTGTATGATGATCTGGAAAGATAAATGGAATATGTCCTTCAATCCATTAAAATATGTCTTACCCTGTCACTCCGGAAGGATTGTCAAACTAACGCCCCCATCTATTTCCAGGGTCAGGCTTCACCATCATCCAAGACCTCTGCTGCGTCAAGCACATAGCAAAGCTGGCTCCCAAAGCCAGCTGCAGATTGTGCATACTCCATTGATACAAGTCTTTCCTTGGAAAATCTATAACTTTGTCTATAACTCAATATACCTGGTGGTGGCCTCATGGTTAGGGTGGCGGGATTGGGATCCTAAGGTCCTGAGTTCGAATCCCGTTCAGCTGTTGAATTGATACATTCCAGGTGGGGTTGATTCAACCTGTCATCCTTCCGAGGACAGCGAAATTAATACCAGGGTACTGGGTCCTATCTAAAGGAGGTTGGTGGCAGGATGTGCACTCCGGCTGCCGTAAAAACACCTCATTCCGTAGCACACAGTGGTGTATGTCGGGATGGTGTTGAGGCGTCTTCCAAGGACGCAGCGATGTGCTGATCCAGCGTACACTCCCATGGAGACCACATGGCCAAAGGTATGTGGACACCCCTTCTAATTGGTAGATTCGGCTGTTTCAGCCACAACCATTGCTGACAGGTATATATATAATCAAGCAAACAGCCATGCAATCTCCATAGACAAACATTGGCAGTAGAAAGGTCCGTACTGAAGAGCTCAGTGACTTTCAACGTGTGTGATAAAATGAAGAAGAATAAGAGTTTTCGAGGTGGGATGCTCCATGCATGGCTATATATATCCGAATGCTGTGAGTGTATGACGAGGAGGATATTTACTGCCTGATTGTGCTGCGATGACCGATGAGCCTGTTCTGAGTTGGTAAGATGTGACTGTCGATTGTTGGCAAATGTATTAGTACGCTTTTCCATTCATATGATTAATAGTTCTAATGGGACACTTGTTTGTGTTGTGTAGGACTTGTGAAGATCGATTTCAATAAAGCCTCATATCTGAGAATGAGGTCTTGAATTGCAATTTCATTAAAACGTGGCACCATCATAGGATGACACCTTTCCAACAAGTCAGTTCGTAAAATTTCTGCCCTGCTAAAGCTGCCCCGGTCAACTGTAAGTGCGGCTATTATAAAGTGGAAATGTCTCGGAGCAACAACAGCTCAGTAGCGAAGTGGTAGGCCACACAAGCTCACAGAACAGGACCCCCGAGTGCTGAAGCTCGTAGTGCGTAAAAATCGTCTCCTCGGTTGCAACACTCACTGCTGAGTTCCAAACTGCCTCTGGAAGCAGCATCAGCACAAGAACTGTTCGTCGGGAGCTTCATGGGTTTCTATGGCTGAGCAGCCACACACAAGCCTAAGATCATGCGCAATGGCAAGCGTCGGCTGGAGTGGTGTAAAGCTCGCCGCCATTGGACTCTGGAGCAGTGGAAACGTGTTCTCTGGAGTGATGAATCACGCTTCACTATCTGGCAGTCTGAAGGACAAATCTGGGTTTGGCGGATGCCAGGAGAACGCTACCTGCCCAAATGCATAGTGCCAACTGTAAAGTTTGGTGGAGGAGGAATAATAGTCTGGGGCTGTTGTTCATGGTTTGGGCTAGGCCCCTTAGTTCCAGTGAAGGGAAATATTGATGCTACAGCATACAATGACATTCTAGATGATTGTGTGCTTCCAACTTTGTGGCAACAGTTTGGTGAAGGCCCTTTCCTGTTTCAGCATGACAATATCCCCATGCACAAAGCGAGGTCAATAGAGAAATGGTTTGTGGAGATCAATGTGGAAGAACTTGACTGGCCGACACAGAGCCCTGACTGCAACCCCATCGAACACCTTTGGGATGAATTGGAATGCCGACTGTGAGCCAGGCCTTATCACCCAACATCATTGCTCGACATCACTAATGCTCTTGTAGCTGAATGGAAGCAATTCCCCGCAGCAATGTTCCAACATCTAGTAGAAAGCCTTCCCAGAAGAGTGGAGACTGTTATAGCAGCAAAGGAGACTGTTATAGACCAACTCCATATTAATGCCCATGATTTTGGAATGAGATGTGTGATATTTGGATGTCCGCATACTTTTGGTCATGTAGTGTATGTGCATGGCTCCAATACTGGGTCCACTTTTACACAGATGAAATGAAATGCCCTCAATTTTAAAAAAATGACCTGAATGAAAGACACCTATGGTTTTATGTTGTAGCAAATAGTCTTGAGGACCTGCAAAAACCTGATTTTCACATTATATCATGCACTTCGATTTTGTGATGGTTGATTTAACAAGACAAAAATGGCATATTCTCAAAATAAAATGTTACATTCTCACTATGTCAATTTTTATTTCATTGTCTTTTTATAAAAATATGCATTGATGATTAAAATTGTAATCAAATGGAATGTTTGATGTCTAGTATGTCTCCTGGTGTTGTTTTTTACATTTGTGCAATACGTGGCAAAATAAGTGATTCATACATAACGCTTGGTGTCCACCAAATTCACAATAATTGTGATGTCAGTTTCATTTTCAAATCATGAAGGACTCGTGAAATGAACTAGGTGTGTAGGTTAAGAAATACCTTAAGAAGAATGCCCTTGATGCTTATTCAATCGATCAATCAGAAAGTTAATTTTTTTCACGCTATTCTTGTATTTTTTTTTCGTGTCCGCCCAGTTATGCACGAATCGCAACCCAGCAAAAGTGAAAAGACACCCGCATCGCTCGAAACTTGATTATTTGTACCGCGGGTCCCGTTTGTTGTGTTCGCAATGCAGGCACTCGCTGGCAGACGACCACCCGTTTACGGATGACGTCAGAACTTGTTTTCATGTCCGTGTCCTCCGGTGCTATGTTATGCACAAATCCAGTGTGTGAAATGCACTCCCGTTTTCATTTTGGTGAAAACGAAGCATGTAGCAGGACTGATGCTTCGTGCAATGGAATATAATGTTGGTATTATCATTTGGAGAAAAGGATGTTCACACAACAACCAACCATATAATCTAGAAAAAGTCGTGCATTCAGCTTAGTATGTAGCCCTCTCACCAAGTAGCAAGGCTAACATCAGCAGTAAATGTAGGGCATTCCACCAACAATAACCATTTCACAACAATGCCAACAGTATCCCAATCCCTAAACCAAACCATAACCAAACTAGAGTAGCACTATAGTAGATCACATACCTCTGCCAGGCTGAACAGTTTACGTTTTTGTATCCCACTGATGGGCTGGATCTGGATTCGGACCTTAACTTGTCACTTGCGCAACTCATCCATCAAGTTTTGTCACAAGTCATCCATAACTTTTTTAAAATATCATGCTACATATCGCTTTCGGCCCTACCACTCAAAGGTGAAGAATCACTTTAAAATTTTTCTCGTCCATTCTCGTATTCGGATACGGATTCGGATCTTCACCAAAATCGAATTGATTTGTCCTCGTCACATACGCAAACTGTCCACCAAGTTCAGTCCGAATCCGTCCGTTAGTTTTTGAGATATCCTGTTCACAGTCAGACAGACAAACAAATGAAAAATCGGTCAGAGACCAAGGACTTGCAGGAATGTACTTTATTTTTTTTTGATTTGCCAACCACTCCCCGCCATCACGGTCATCTCTCCAACGCACACTCCCTCGAGATATGTGGAAAGGATGACCTAAAACCAATTATCTTCTTTTTGATTCGTATATAAACATCATTAAAAGAAAATAATTACCTCTGCCAAAGTTCAAACGACGTGGGTTTAATCCCTACATGAGAGAATTCCACATAGCTATTTGGGCGGTGTATAAGCTAACAGATCGCTGTCTCCATCGATCTTGCCAAGGCCGTAACACCTATCGGCTCAAAATCCTTTTAACTGTTGACTTGGTAGTTTTTACAATGAAGGAAACACATATCGGGAGTACATACGACATAGCGATTGTGAATGTGACAGCTCTGAGGTGTCTTTCGCTTCGCATCGCAGTGACGGCGAGTACCATCATGGCGGCTGTAAGATTAAAACCTGGCTTCAAGCCCCCTCACCACCGAAAATCTATTCCAGCGAATCTATTCCAGCAAGTAACCCAGCACCCAACATACTTGCCGGAATCTATTCCGGCAAGTAACCAACCAACCAACATACTTGCCGGAATCTATTCCGGCCAGTAACAAATGGACAAACAGACAGGGGTGAAAACATAACCTCCATCCACCTTTGGTGGCGGAGGTAATGAAATCAGGATGAAGGTCCCAATGAAAATCTGCCTCATCGCGGCTTCATTTAAACCGTTGAATCCTTCCGCTGTATCACTCCGCCTCGCCCCGGCTTTATGCTGCGGTCACGATTTTCATGTTTTGGGTGACCTTGAGCTTGACCTTGGGCCTAGATAGTTAAAAATTGGGCAGTCTATTCCAGGGCAAGGAAAATATGTGTGTAAAGTATGGCGATGCTATGTGCAATGATGTAGACGTAGTACTTCGCACAAACAGACAAACGGACAGTTGAAAAATCGGTCAGAGACCGACGACTTGCCGGAATGTACTTTTTTTTTCATTATTTTTTTTCTAAACTAATTCATTCCTAGATTATGCTCAAGAAATTTCATCTTGATCGGATGAAGTTTTGTACCTGTCGAATTATGACGTCATAATGGAGGCACCTATGTCATCATCATTAAGCTATTTTATTCCCCATGGAGCATTCTTTACAATGAGCCATGTCTCAATTTTTTCTATTCAGCACTTTCGGAGATATAGAGGTGCAAAGTTTTTCGGTTTTTCCAAGATGGCGGCCGAACCACGTGACCAATGACGTCATCATTAATTTTTTTTTCTCCACCAGTTTATGCCGACATGGTGCTCAAGAAATTGCATCTTGATTGGATGAAGTTTTGTACTTGTCGAATCATCGAATTATGACGTCATAATGGAGGCCTTGGGCCCAGAGAGTTAAAAATTGGGCACAGTCTATTCCAGGGCAAGACAAATATGTGTAACGTATGGCGAATCTATGTGCAATGATGTAGACGTAGTACTGCGCTTAAACAGACAGACAAACAGATGAAAAATCGGTCAGAGACCGAGAACTTGCCGGAATGTACTTTTTTTTATCGGCCATTTTGGACAAATATGGCGGCCGAACCATGTGACCGATGACGTCATCTTTATTCGTTTTCTAAACTAATTTATTCTTAGATTATGGTCAAGAAATTTCATCTTGATCGGATGAAGTTTTGTACTCATCAAATTATGATGTCATAATGGAGGCACCTATGACATCATCATTAACCGATTTAATTCCCCATGGAGAGTTCTTTACAATGAGCCACGTGTCAATTTTTTCTATTCAGCACTTTCGGAGATATAGAGGTGCAAAGTTTTTTCGGTTTTTCCAAGATGGCGGCCGAAGCACGTTACCGATGACGTCATCATTCTTTTGTTTTCTCCACCAGTTTATGCCGACATGGCGCTCAAGAAATTGCATCTTGATTGGATGAAGTTTTGTACTTGTCGAATTATTGAATTATGACGTCAGAATGGAGGCCTTGGGCTGAGAGAGTTAAAAATTGGGCACAGTCTATTCCAGGGCAAGACAAATATGTGTGTAAAGTTTGGCGATTCTACGTGCAACGATGTAGACGTAGTACTGCGCACAAACACAGACAAACAGACAGACAAACCAACCAACCAACATACTTGCTGGAATATTTTCCGGCAAGTAACAAACCAACCAACCAACATACTTGCCGGAATCTGGAATCTATTCCGGCAAGAAATGTGTCATGCATAGCATAATACTTGTGAAATCCCTAAAATAAGTTGTTGAAATTTGGCCTATGTTGACCTAAAAAAATAATTGTGGTTGAATTCAGTGACCTGATATGCAAATATTCTTGAAATTTCAAGTCATTGAGATGAATTTTTTTTTAAAGAAATTCGGCTTATATCGACCTTTTCATCCTTGAACCTCAAAAATAATTGGTGGTTCAGTTACCTGACTAAATATGCAAATCCTGTTCAAATTTCAATTAAATCGGATGAAAATTGAGAATTTTAGAAACTTCACCTAAGTTGTTGACCTTTGGCCTATGTTGACCTTTGGCCTTTGTTGACCTTCAGCCTATGTTGACCTTTTGGCCTATCTTGACCTCAAAAAATATTGGTGGTTGAATTCAGTGACCTGATATGCAAATCCTCTTTAAATCTATCTATAATTCCAGTAATCTCTGTATGTCTGTGACCGCTGTTTCTCGACAACCACGGGTCCGATATACTTTAAACTTGCCAGGTATATTGCTGGGGACCCGAGGATGTGCCTTTTCAAGGTTTCATATTAATCGGAGAAGTAGTTACCGAGCTATGTCCAAAAAACGATTCAACCAATCAGAGAGCAGCGAGCTATCACGTGTGCCGAACGTGGCGAACAGACTCTGCCTCGGACGGCACATTTGAGAGCGTATTCATTTATTTCACGTTGGCAAACTATGTTGCCGCTATGTTGGCGTTAAACTATGTTTTAAAACTAATTAAAACTAATTTGCGATTCTTTCGCTTTCCTGCGCGTTTGTGCACGCTATGGCGATTTCTTTACCAAACTCCGCAAGCCGTTCGCTTTGGACCAAACCATTTCATGTAAATAGAGGGGGGGGGGGGGGGGGGTTGTCACCGTACTCGCAAGCCGTTCGCTTTGGACCAAACCATTTCATGTAAATAGAGGGGGGGGGGGATTGTCACCGTACTCGCAAGCCGTTCGCTTTGGACCAAACCATTTCATGTAAATAGAGGGGGGGGGGGGGATTGTCACCGTACTCGCAAGCCGTTCGCTTTGGACCAAACCATTTCATGTAAATAGAGGGGGCGGATATAATTTTAGATATAGATATAGTACGGGCATGCCCTAGTTTCAAGTAAATTGGATGAAAATTGACAATCTTAGAAATTAGGCCTCTGTTGACCTCAAAAATAGTTGGTGGTTGAATTCATTGACTTAATATGCAAATCCTCTTGAAATTTCAAGTACATGAGATGAAAATTCAGGATTTTAGAAATTCCATCTAAGTTGTTGACCTTTTGACATCAAAAACAATTGGCTTCTTCGTCATGACCAATTCTAACATTTGGTGAAGTTTCATAAAAATCGGTTTAAAATTATGACCTGTAGCTGATGGACATACATACAGACAGACAGACAAACAGACAGAATAATGCACAAAAATAACCAATGTACTTGAAAAATCTTCGATTTTCGCAAGTAACATTTCATTTCATAGCAAGTAACATTTCGCAAAAAAAAAAAAAAAAATAAGACAGAGGTGAAAACATAACCTCCATGCACCTTCGGTGGCGGAGGTAATGCTAAACTCATCATTAATGGAGGCCGAACCATAATGCTAACTCTTTGACACGAAATTCAACAGTATCGCAATCCATAACCGGACCCACCCATAACCCCAAGCTCAGCATAAACGTAGGCCTAACCACAACACGAGCCCTTTCACATTCATGGTAGCAGTAACTTTAATGCAAACCGTAACTTTACATTTTCAGTGCCTGCTGTTCAGTAATCGCAGCAGTCGCTGAATCCTCATTAGTTGTGGCCGCTGTATCCACTAATGGGGTGGTGCTCAAAGGGGATAGAACATGTGATGTATTCATGGAAACAATCTCAAAGTGTAAAATGAAAATTCAATCAAACAATTACTTATACAGCATAGAACTTTTCATTGAATATTAAAATCTCATAGCACTTTACAAAGAACGAACAAGTTGATGTATAAAAGTAAAATACATGAAAAGGCAACAGTAAAAAGCCAGGAATTCGGGAAAGATTTTAAAATGGTAATATTGATCGTGGTTTGGGAATTTTAAAAGGTAAAGGAATTCTGTGGTTGAGGATCATGTCACCAATAATTCCAAATCACCAAAGATCTTCATTCTATAGGGGGATCTATATTATAGAGATCGATATCTATATTGTTCTATATAACGTCTGAAATGTGGACAGGAACCGATTTGTGTTTGTTTTTAAATGTTATCAGCGATGTTGTTTAAACTATGAGCCTGGTTTTGATAATAATGTGAACCAGGTGTGATTTGAGAGAAGATTCCGGCACGGCTGCTCACAGTGAGTTCCGCTAATCCAAGAATGATGTTATGAGAGAACGAACCAAAACCTTCATTCGTCTTCTGAATGAAGTACAAGACAATTCGGGCAATATCGTGAAGATGTAAGAAAATAAATACACAGATTTTTATTAATGGGTCGAATATACGAAGAAGTTGGATCCATGGTGACATCTGGATATATGAAAGCTTGAGAAATCCCCAAGTTTGACCATCTAGGGTTGAAATACTAAAGGATCGATGAAGCACCAACGACTAGCATTTCAGTCTTTGCAGCAAATTTGAGAAGGTTTGATGGACATTCGTTTAAATTTCAGACATATAAACCTTCAGAGTTGTGGAAAAAGCATGTCACCAGGTTCAGTGGACAGGTAGATATGCATACAATTACCATAGAAATGGAAGACTAATCTTGAAGTTTTGTAATTTGTACAAAGTGAGAAAATTGTGATGTTGTGAGTATGATGGTGGATCTGATGCTTCGCCGTATGATGAGTAGTTTATCATGCCGCATGAGAAGTGCAAAGCAGGGTTAAGCAATTGGCCCACTCTGTCCATCTGTCTGCAGACATCAGTCTGTGATCGAGGAAGTACATCATTTGAATTAAATCTCATATTTTGAACACTGGAGAACATGAATCGGAACACAAACCTGCAGTTTCGCAGTACTTTCACTCTGAATTTGTAAAATACGTGACTTTGGAAATGACGTAATCCGTCCAAGAATGCACGTTGCGTATGCGCAGAAACTCCTAGCTACAACGGTGATCGGGGCAGGGAATGTATATAGTGTGCGCCAGATAATGATTGTGAATTTAAATGGCTCAAAACGCTTCTAAAATAAGCTGAAAATACTTGGAAAAGTACCTGAAAGAAAGTGATGTGCCTCTGCACAACGAAAGATTTGGACAACTTTCTGATCTTGCCCAAAAAGTTCATATCTTGCAGCCCATACTGCAAAAACTCAGAACGATGTGGGCCCATGCAAGGCCTGTGGTTGGGATGTGGACAATGCATTCTACCTGACTTCCCCAATCATCCATGTGTTACGTGGTCCTCCCGGTGACTACCTGGTCTCGGTGACCCCCGGACCGTGAGAGGAACTCTGCCAGAAAGATCTATTATTTCTGCGCTTTCGTAATGCAATCAATATGAATTCCAATCAATAAGAAACCCCACACCAAGGATCCGGAATAATCAATGCTATATTCCCCGAGCAATCAACAACCATCCACAATCAGCAATCAATAGTACAAAGATGTAAACTCATCTATAATAACTCTAAGATGGCCATCTTATACATTCCTCACGTGAGCCCCACTCCCGACTCCCTCCGTGGTCAATGTCTCTCACAATGTCTCTGTACTCCTGTAGTTCGATCTCCGCACGTGGGCGGTTGAACGGACCCTTCCTGACGTGCTTTCACCGGGCACGTCCCGTACCGGGAACAACGGCTGCAGACCGCGCACCTCCTGGCCAAGCAAAGCGGGTAATGTAAAGCAGGCAAAGCAACACGCGGCTTGCCCAGCGCGCACGGCCCAAGGTGCGACCCGTACGTGGCCTTGTAGACGGCGAGGCGAACTGTGCCAGCTGCTTGGTTCCGTGCACGAACCCACAGTGACTTGACGTGTCAAAGGGTAGTTACACGTCCTGGTAACTCCTCTCGCCAGACGGGCTTTGAAACGCCGATTCTCTGACGTTGCTCAATCGATACCGCCCGCGTCCGAGCTCGGCGAGAGAGAAGAAGAATCGTCGCGTCTCCAGGACCTCGTGTCTTTTCTTCTTCCGTTTCCGGTCTCCTTTTTCTCAGAAGGGCTCCTGACCCTTTAATCACAACAACCTTTAATCGACTACACATTGATAAGCAAAGCCCGGAATAGTAATTCACATACATTCACATAAATATGTAACACTCCCCCCCTTCAAGAAAGAAAGTTTGAACCCAGCGAAAACTTTCTTTGCCGGCCAACTTGGATAAACAAACCAGATAACTCACCCCCCCCCCCCCCAACTCATCAGTTCCCCCCGGGCACGGTCATCACTTAAAAATAAAGCAACAAAATTTCACACGATCCCCTAGATTAATTCCCTCTGGACCAAGCGTCAACCACTTCTGGTTTCTCTTGAATGACGGTTAAGAGGTGGTGACCAAAGCCCCCAAATTTAAACCTCTCTATAGCACTTTTTCGGGAGGCCCAGCTGAGTATTCCCTACCTGGACGCCTTAAGGAATGTGGAGTTCACGGTTAGTCCGGGGAGGAAAGTTCATTACATGGACGCCTTTAAGAACGTGGAGTTCACGGTTAGTCCGTGCAGGAAAGTTCACTACCTGGACACCTTTAAGAACGTGGCGTTCACGGTTAGTCCGTGTAGGAGCCCCGGCTCGGCGGCTCCCCCGTATATAGTGCTTCAACTTCTCCAGACTCCTAACAGTTACGGTGGGACCCCTTGTCCCAGCCGTTACCTGACTGGCGGTCTCCTTCTCGGCCAGTGCTCTGACATTCATTCTTTCGGGAGGTGCCGTAACTCTGGGAGCCTCCATAGTAATGTCGGCTGCTGCCAACCCCAAAACGACTGCCAAGTTGTCCTCTTCTGTAGACCTCTCGACGCCTACGAAATGCCTTCCCTACTGTTATGGTCCGACCCTCCAAATCCTTACCATTCCAATTCTTCTCTGCCTCTCTGGCGTCTCTGGTGCTTGCAAACGTGACAAAGCCGAACCCTCTTGACCGTTGCGTTTCCCTGTCTTTTACCACCCGCACTTCCACCAGCGGCCCACATCTGTTGAAGACAGAGGTCAGAACTTCTTCCTCTGTGTTGAAGTTCAGTCCCCCTACAAATAACTTGGAACTTTTGTCGCCATCCCAAGCGGGGGTGGTGTTATTTCCCCTGCGGGGCTCTTTACCCACCCTCGGGTTACCATAAATTTGCCCCCCGGCCAAATCATTCCCGATAATCACCGATACTCCCTCTACAGGAAGCGTGGCTTGTAAACCAACGGTGACCGGTCCTGACACCAAATCGGATTCCAAATGGATGACATGAAGTGGGGCACTAACACAGCCACCGATCCCTTGTAACCGAACACTATCACCAGTTGCGGTACTCTTTGACAATGGCAAAATGCCTTCAAGCATTAAGGATTGATGGGCTCCTGTGTCCCTCAACACCCTAACCGGTCTTGGGTTAGTCAAGTCTCCCTTGAGTGAGACCAACCCCTCATAAATAAATGGTTGGTAACTCTTCTGTGGGCGATTTCTTACGTTTGCCATCGCATTCGGAGTTGTACTAGACTGATTCCGTTCCGGGTTCTCCCTTTTCCGGAGGTAACATTGGGGCATCAAGTGTCCAGTTTTATGGCAAAAAGCACAAGTAGGCCCGGAGGAGAACCTCGGGGTCGGCCTTGAGCCCCCCGAAAAATAAGTTTGTCTTGGGCCCGTAGCCCTCTGATTTCTAACAGTTGGGGTATCAGAGTTGTCCCCATAATCATCTCGAGGCCGCCGCCATGTAAGGTCGTTCTCCGCACCGGGTGTTCCATAACTCCCCTGCTGAAGTCTAGGCGAGGAGTTAGGTTTGTGGACCCCTATCCGGTGTGTTAAGGCATAATCATCTGCCATGGTGGCTGCGTCCCACAACTTTGGTACTTTCTTTTCCTGCAGGTACACTTTGATGTCTTCGTGGACACACTGTTGAAATTCCTCCACCAGGATCAAGTCACGCAATGTTTCGAAGTCTTTCCCGACTCCTTTTGACTCACACCACCGATCAAACATGTTTTCTTTCACTCTGGCAAACTCCACATGGGTCTCACTCTCCCTCTTCCTGGCATTCCTGAATTTTTGCCGGTAAGCTTCCGGAACCAACTCATAGGCTTTGAGGATGTGCTTCTTCAATACGTCATAATCTGCACATTGGTCCATTGGTAGCGCCGAATAAATCTCTTGAGCTTTTCCCACCAGCACACTTTGTACTAGTATGGTCCAGGCCTCCTCCGGCCAGTTTAACTGTCGAGCCACTTTCTCAAAGTGTGGAAAAAATTTAGTGACTTCCTTTTCACTGAAGGGTGGAACCAGCCTCACATGTCTGCCCACATCCCAGGTGTTCTGGCTAGGTGTCGACCCCGTCAGCAAGGGTGGTCCCTCTCCCCGTTCTCTCATTAACTCCAGCTCCTTGAATTTAATTTCTTTCTGAAGCTCCATTTCACGTTCCTTTAATTCCCTTTCCACTTTTCTCTCCTCTGCTTCGAGGTCCCTTGCAGCTCTCCTCTCCTCTGCTTTTCTTCCTTCTAACCTTTCCTGGAGTTCTCGTTCCACTCTCCTTTCCTCTGCTTGTTTCTCTTCTCTCCTCTCTTCTGCTTTCCTTTCTTCTTCTGCTCTTTCCTTTTCTGCTTTCCTTTCTTCTTCTGCTCTTTCCTTTTCTGCTTTCCTTTCTTCTTCTGCTCTTTCCTTTTCTGCTTTCCTTTCTTCTTCTGCTCTTTCCTTTTCTGCTTTCCTTTCTTCTTCTGCTAACCTTTCCTGAGTTCTCGTTCCACTCTCCTTTCCTCTGCTTGTTTCTCTTCTCTCCTCTCTTCTGCTTTCCTTTCCTCTTCTTTGATCCGTTCCTGGCTCCGTAATTGCAACTCCAGTTTCCGGAGCTCAACGTCTTCTGGTTCTTCGGGTAGCCACTCCCAGGCTAACTCGTCCCATGTTCCTAATCCCACCATAGATTGTATCACCGTGGTCTGCAACTCTGCCTTCCTCAAATTAGTTCGGACCTCCAAGTTAAAATGTTTGGCCAATTTCAAGAGGTCCGACTTTAGTAACGCTCGGAACTGTGCCTCATTCGGGGTTACCGCAAAGTTCTGTGCCACAAACGCCATGGTGCCTATCGTTAACACCTGTTAACCTTCACCCAAGACTTTACCCCAATTTCCCCAAAAATTTACCAATTAATACTTAATTAATAAATTTTAATTAATAAAAATATTATTTTATTATTTTATCCAATTTTAGATCCCGGACGTAGACCCAATTGCGAATCCGCAAATCGTAATTTGGACGAGCCCCCAATTCTGTTACGTGGTCCTCCCGGTGACTACCTGGTCTCGGTGACCCCCGGACCGTGAGAGGAACTCCGCCAGAAAGATCTATTATTTCTGCGCTTTCGTAACGCAATCAATATGAATTCCAATCAATAAGAAACCCCACACCAAGGATCCGGAATAATCAATGCTATATTCCCCGAGCAATCAACAACCATCCACAATCAGCAATCAATAGTACAAAGATGTAAACTCATCTATAATAACTCTAAGATGGCCATCTTATACATTCCTCACGTGAGCCCCACTCCCGACTCCCTCCGTGGTCAATGTCTCTCACAATGTCTCTGTACTCCTGTAGTTCGATCTCCGCACGTGGGCGGTTGAACGGACCCTTCCTGACGTGCTTTCACCGGGCACGTCCCGTACCGGGAACAACGGCTGCAGCGCGAACCTCCTGGCCAAGCAAAGCGGGTAATGTAAAGCAGGCAAAGCAACACGCGGCTTGCCCAGCATGCGCGGCCCAAGGTGCGACCCGTACGCGGCCTTGTAGACGGCGAGGCGAACTGTGCCAGCTGCTTGGTTCCATGCACGAACCCACAGTGACTTGACGTGTCAAAGGGTAGTTACACGTCCCGGTAACTCCTCTCGCCAGACGGGCTTTGAAACGCCGATTCTCTGACGTTGCTCAATCGATACCGCCCGCGTCCAAGCTCGGCGAGAGAGAAGAAGAATCGTCACGTCTCCAGGACCTCGTGTCTTTTCTTCTTCCGTTTCCGGTCTCTTTTTCTCAGAAGGGCTCCTGACCCTTTAATCACAACAACCTTTAATCGACTACACATTGATAAGCAAAGCCCGGAATAGTAATTCACATACATTCACATAAATATGTAACACATGTCAATGAGTGGACTTCGCACCTTGTAGGATTACCTCGTGTGGACATATCAGGTTTGGGGATTTCATTAATGGATGTCTGCAATTGGAAAGACAATACCGTAATGCCCAACATTCAGGTTGACTTCCCAGATGGAGACACCGTAACTGTTTTGGGTGCTTCTTAACACCGATGGGAAGGTCATATCTGGTTGCTTGTGAATGCACAGGGCAAGTTTGAAGTGATGATATTTACTATTAATAATGTTTGGCAGGAGGGAGTGGGATTGGGAGCTAAATGAGCTGTGAGGCCTGTTATAATTTTTTGTTGTTGTTGTTTGTTTCCAGGGCCGCAAGATAAATTATACTCAATTTTTGCATCTATTGGTAAAAGGAGAAGTGTGTGTGTGTGTGTGTGTGTGTGTGTGTGTGTGTGTGTGTGTGTGTGTGTGTGTTGTATGTTGATGTGGCATGTGCCTCTCCCCCAATCCTGGGCTTCTGGCATGCTTGGACCCAATCTGTTCAAAACTGACTGGATAGGCATGACATTTAACTGGCAGGAAGACAGATTTTGTAATTTAGTCAGAGTGCCGGTGATAAATCGCTAACACTTTGCAAAAGATACAATGGAATGTTGCATATCTACTAATGCCCCGATAGCTGGCAGATGGGTCGTCTGGCTTAACGTCCATCTAATGGATGGCACACATATTAATCTCTGGCCCTGCTTAGGAACACCAGAATGACATTTTATAGTTGGGTCGAGATTCAAGCCCTGGCTGGACAGCTGAGAAGTGAGAGTGCATATCCTGAACTATCCTGCTAGCTCTGAGGCAGCTCCAACTGTATCATAACTGGAGACAAGTGGGAACAATGAAGCAAGTCAGTTTACTACTATTGTATAATATTGTCCTATCCATGCCGATAAAGACCGGTCTTGGACGGATGACCGATCGAGCTTATCTCCGAGGCATTCAGTCAACTATGGAGGACCTTCTTTATATGTGCGAGGAGTAGTGGAGTGATGAGGCTTACCTGCATGGCACACAATACAGCAATAGTACACGGCACGGGTGGTTTTCTGAATCACCGACAGATAAACGGGACAGGATGAGGAATTAAAATGCAACAATAATGGTTTAATAAAAAATAAATGCAGGACAATGAAAAGGTAACACTAAATTCCTAAATTGAGGGACCCTCCAAACTGACTCATATACAACACAAGGGGAAAAATAAATGGAAAATAACGCATGTATTCAACTCTGAGTGGCCCTCAAACCCCGTCGGCTGTCCTCAAGTTTGTGTGCGGGAAAACACCGCCTTG
This sequence comes from Myxine glutinosa, assembly GCF_964187855.1. NCBI lineage: Eukaryota > Metazoa > Chordata > Myxini > Myxiniformes > Myxinidae > Myxine > Myxine glutinosa. Next base: position 93,003,189 of record NC_136271.1, read on the forward strand.
GCGGGGAAGCCACGTTCACCACCACGCCGACGCAAGCAAGCAGGCTGAGCTCCGTTCTCGTCGTCCGCTCCACACAGCACCAACGCTCTCTCAGGCACACCCAGCCGCCGCAGTCAGCACCAATGGGCCAGGGAAAGAAAATACGTCCGCTTGTCACTAAAGCCCGGACCCAAGAGAAAATAATGCGTCTGCGTTTGCTCGTCACTAAACCCAGGACCCAAATGAAAGAAAATGCCGGGACACCGTTCTTTTGTTCCCAGGGCTCTTACATCATCTGATGATATATGTGCATGCTCCAACCAGCGGCCGCCATCACATCACTCTACGGCCGTCCTGACCAATAGTTATTCGGGACGTGGCCTCATGGCCGCTTGCCGGCCTTTGTGATGATCTGGTTGGTGGTATCATTGGTGGTGCTCAATGTCCTGTTTCCGGTTACTTTTATTTGGTGTTATAATTGCGTGCCGATCGCTTGGCGTGTTGTGTGTGTGTGGCAGCGTCATAGGGAACAAGTGAAAAGGTCACAGAGGAAATTTACATACAGGGGATTTACCCTGAACCCCAAACTAATTAACATAACCCCACCCCGCACCATGGGGACAAATACACAACCTTACATGACATTTGGTGTACCTGTACCTACTTAGGTACAGGTTTCTTCTTCTTCATCGTGACATTCGGAGCACACTACCCTATACAATCCTACCTGGCCCTAACGTATTTCATTGCCTACCCCCCTCACAAATGTAACAATATTTAACATTTACATTAAACAACAAGTGGTCCCACATCAATAATTCACTTCCTTTTTTTGTATTGTTATTTTTTACATTCATCGAAACACACAAGCAGGCACAATGCCAGCAATCCTTCGCTTCTACACTCATCAGATAAGTAAAGAGTTCTATGTGGACAATTTTTGGGCTCATCCCAGGGTTGCATGACTCATCGGGGAGAGGCGTTTGTTGTTCAGAGGGGCATTTGTCCTTAGCCTATACACCGCCCAGATAAATGGTAGGCTCTACACCCCGGGCCCATGCTGGACTGACTGCGGCGAATAGGCAAGTTTAAACAAGCATCAATAGACAATAACAGAGGATGCTTCATCACTCAATACGAATATTACATGTTTGGTTATAGAAGGATGGCCGTTGTGGTGGAACAATGCCATAAAGAGTTAAAATCCTTCAAAAACACTGCATTTTCTCCAATTTTGCTTCAGGCCTTCAATTTTGACACTCCTTGAGTCGGCTTTCTCTCCAACCAGGGCATCATCCACAGCTGCTTATTTCTCCTGACACGACGTTGGTGACGTATCAGCACTTGTGTCAAAGTAGCAGAGCTCAGATTTTTCACCCTCCTCATCCTCTCCCTGCATTTCTTCTTCATCTCCTTCTTCTTCATCTTTATGGCAGTGTTTTCTGAGAATAATGTCATCAACATTTGCCGAGTGTGTGGCAGTCTATGACAAAACGAGATTGTACAAGATTTTTTCACAAACATCCTTGTTGTGTGGCATCGGCGAATGATGCATAATGTGTGGCGGGCTTAGGTCTCATCTTGGGAGATCTTGTACATTAGTTAAACATGCATGCCAAATATGTTAGTAGCCATTAGTGTAATTGAATGTGAATTACAAGGACATGAATTGAGAATGGGAAAACATATTGTTACGTTTGTAGGGGGTAGGCAGTGATGACTTTAGACCAGGTAGATTTGTATAGATTAGTGTGCACCGATTGTCGTGAAGAAGAAGAACCACCATGTAATAAGTAGGGAATTTGTTTAGCCCAGATGGCGGATTAAGGTGTATCTTCATCCCCATTACGAGGAATGGGGCATGTTAACTAGCTCAGGGATTATGTTAAGTCCCTGTATGTCTTTCCCTCGGTGATTTACATCCTTTGTCCCTTATTACACCGCATTAGACACGTAGAGCAGAAATTGCCCATTAACTGCTTTAAATAACAATAAAAACTAACCAGTAGCCAGTTCTGAGCACTGCCAATGGCACGGCAACCAGCTACATCACCACAGGGTCAGGCAGGCCGAAAGCCACACATTGAGGCAACGCCATTGGTCAGGGTTTTGATTGACAGGTGGACTCCGTCACGAAGGCGGACTGCGTCATGAACGCGGACTGCGTCACGAAGGCGGACTGCGTGTTAAGTGCTGGAGAGCTGAGCCTGTGGTGTTGGCCTGCGGTAATTGGAGGAGAAGCACTGATGACGTGAGAGGTTGGCCAAGAAAAGAACGAGCTGATGGACTTTTGGTCCACTTGGTTTCAGACTTTGGTGGGAGACAGCTGTGTGCTGACATTTCTCTCTTCATTTGGGCTTCATCGCAGCGGCTGTGTTCCGGGACCTTGCTGGTGGTCGTAAAGAGGCGGAGCGCCAAGAACAAAGAGCCCCGGTTTCTGTGCCAAATTTGTGAGGACGGGCAAGGCTTGGGAGCGGGCTGCATGCCTGCTCGTTCGCCTCACGCGGGAGGCCTTCATCGAGGCCTAGTGAACAAGGGCGCATCGAGGCCTTCTTCCTGCGAAGGCAGAAGCAGCATCGGGCCTGCACGCTCGGGGCCTGACATTACTGACGAGACACAGATCCGAGTTAAGTCCTCACGATTAAATTGCACCATTATTTTCCAGTTCTTTTTACATTCCCTTTTGTCCGTGTTTAAGTCTGGTGTGGAGGATCCCATAGGAATTTAGTTGTACCATCGCGCTTTTTTTGTTATCAGTGTTTTATTTTAATAAATTATTTTGTTAGCTTCTGTACATTTTAAAGCCGTCTTTGTTTGAGTTTATTTATTGCAGGTTTGAGGACTGCCGGTGGGATCTGTGCAGGTAAGTGCTCTTCAGCATCCTCCTCATCCTTCACCCCTCCTCCCCCCCCCCCCCCCCCCCGCGTGTGTTAACTCCGCCACAGTTGATGAACGCCTTGGAGTAACAGTAGGTTCGGCTATCCGTTCTTTGGAAATATTTTAATCGCCAGGAACGCGACAATATTGTGCATGGGATTTGTACCTGGGTTCTCTACATCTTGTGCCAGGTTCAGGTTGGAGTGAAAACAGGCCAACCAACTTCAAATCTTTGCAGGTAAATGTTAAGAAAAAGCATTGATGACACCTGAGAACACAAAATAGATTGAGAAAATTGTTAACAAAACTTGAAAATTGCATATCAAAGAATGAAGTGATATACACAATGCATTGGAGACCAGCGACTTGTTGTTTTCACCGACACCCTCAAGCATTCGCTGGATTCAGAGGATCCAGATAATGCTGGAATCAGAGGATCCGGATAATGCTGGAATCAGAGGATCCAGATGATGCTGGAATCAGAGGATCCAGATATGCTGGAATCAGAGGATCCAGATATGCTGGAATCAGAGGATCCGGATAATGCTGGAATCAGAGGATCCGGATAATGCTGGAATCAGAGGATCTGGATAATGCTGGAATCAGAGGATCCGGATAATGGGATCCGGATAATGCTGGAATCAGAGGATCCGGATAATGCTGGAATCAGAGGATCCGGATAATGCTGGAATCACAGGATCCGGATAATGCTGGAATCAGAGGATCCGGATGATGCTGGAATCAGAGGATCCGGATAATGCTGGAATCAGAGGATCCGGATGATGCTGGAATCGGAGGATCCGGATAATGCTGGAATCCTACGGAGTCGATAAACATCATGCACCTTAACTCTTGCTTTACATTTTAACTGTAGTAATGATCAAATAACATGAGCACAAGGTGTGTTTGTGTCACATCGCAGACAGGTCAGTGGTCTGTGTACACTTTGTTTCTTTGATAGAATCTCTCCTCTGGTCTAACTCCATCTGCTCTCAAGTGTTCTTCCAGTAAACATCCTGGTTAAACCCCCAAAATCCAAGCTTTATGTCCACCTCAACCCCTGTGCTCCTTCTTTCTCACTTTTTTTTTTAATTGCCTTGCAGAGACTCTTCAATCCCATTGTTCCGTTCAGGAATTCACACAAATGGTGAACTACCATCACCACCCTCCTTAATCCTTAACCACAGCTTTTCGGATCCCATTAACCTTACCTACCTGCTAATACTCCAACATGCAGGTTAGTGTTTCCTCCACCCACCCCAGGCCTCCCATCTCCATAATTTTCCCATTCAGTCATTTCATTGCTTGTTTTGTCTAAATTTGGCTGCACTGCTCTCCCTCCCTACATTGTGTTTTTACCCTCCGTCACCTCACTCTTTCATGAGCCTCGACCAGGTAGAAACAAAATGAACAAAAGTAACACCAAAGAAAAAGAGCTGCACAGCATTTAATACTACGGTATTGCTAAAATGAATAAGTAGTCTTGCTGGTGTCTTCCTTGGGTGGACAGGTAGAACAATGGATGAAATCAACAGAACATTGCTCGAAATGTGATGACCGCCATGGGAAGCAAGGAGAAACGTTTTGGGCTTTAACCCTTCATCAGAGCAAAAGAGGTAATGTCTGATAATGGTAATTGACATTGCCCTTCGTTCACAATTACAAGTCGCAAGTGGCTTTATCTACATATTACATAATTATGCATGGAGCGATTGGGGCTAAATATAAAAATATATAATCGAGTGGAGAAAAAGAAAAGGGTAAGGGAGGATAGGAGAAAACAGATTGTGTATGGCCGTTAAGGAGAGGGAGGAGGAGGAAGAGGGGGAATACAGTTGGGAACAGATTGAAGAGAAGGAAAGGAGATTGAACAGAGGAATGGTGCTGGGGAGGAATTGAAATCAGAAATTCTACCATTTTTGGTTACTGTTTGTTGTGATTTGACTCTAACTGCACTCAGCCTCACAATTTCGGTTTCAAGGTGATGCTAAACAGATGTACAGTCACGTGAAAAAGTAAGTACACCCCATGTAAAATTTTGACTTTATCAACATATTTCAACATACAGCTATTTGATCCTCATTTCAACAATATTGACAGTTAAGGTGATATAATATAACAAATATCATGAAACATTTACATTTTGTAGTCCATTGTATAATTTAAATAAACATAAATGCAAATTTCGCATGTGTAAAAAGTAAGTACACCCTTCGCTCTAATAGGTGGTATTGCCCCCTTTGGCAGAAACAACCACAAGTAGGCGTTTCTTATAACTGTCTACCTGTCTCTGACATCGACTGGGAGAAATTTTTGCCCACTCCTCCATGCAGAATTCTTTCAGCTGTGCGATGTTTGAGGGGTTTCTCGCCTGCACAGCCCGTTTCAAATCCCCCCACAACATATCGATGGGATTTAGATCCGGGCTTTGACTTGGCCATTCCAGAACCCTCCATTTCTTTCTTTTCAGCCATTCCTTGGTGGATTTACTGGTATGTTTAGGGTCATTGTCATGTTGCAAGGTCCACCTTCGGTTGAGCTTCAACTTTCCGACAGATGGCCTCACATTATCCTCAAGCACCCTCTGGTGCAATGAAGAATTCATAGTGGATTCTATGATGGTGAGCTGCCCAGGCCCTGATGCAGCAAAGCTGCCCCAAACCATAATATTTCCACCACCGTGCTTTACAGTTGGTATCAGGTTCTTGTGGTCAAATGCTGTCTTTGGTTTTCGCAAATCATGTCTTCTGGTACTGTGACCAAATAGCTCTACCTTTGACTCATCTGTCCAGAGCACATTGTTCCAGAAGTGCTGGTCTTTGCCGAGGTGTTCATTGGCAAATTTTAGTATTGCCCTGATGTTGTTTCTGGACAGCAAAGATTTCCTCCTGGCACACCTCCCATGTAGATCAAATTTGTGCAGCCTCTTTCTAATGGTAGACTCGTGCACTTTGACATCAACAGTGGCAAGGGCTACCTGTAAGTCCCATGATGACATTCTGGGGTTCTTAGAGACTTCTTTCAGCACCTTGCGGTCTGTTCTCGGGCTGAACTTGCTGGGGCGGCCAGGCCTGAACAAGTTGGCAGTTGTTTGGAATCTTCTCCACTTGTAGATGATCTTCCGGACAGTCGAATGATTGATTTCAAATTGTTTGGAGATCTTTTTAAATCCCTTCCCAGACTCGTAGGCATCTATAACCTTCTTTCTGAAGGCCTCAGAGAGCTCTTTTGATCTAGGCATGGTGACGCCACACACTTCAACAACAAAGAGCAAACCAAACGAAATGTCTGAGGTTTAAATAAGACAGGTTCCTCCAAGATCCTCTCTAACGATGTTCTAATCATTTGCACCTGAGCTGGTGCACCTGATTCTAATTTTAAGTATTTGAAGTAGTGATAAATGTAGGGGTGTACTTACTTTTTCACGTGACTGTATATGTATAGGTATATGTATAGGTATATGTATATGTATATGTATATGTATATATATATACTAGTGGGATATACTTTCACATTGTGTAAGCAATAACAAACCGTGCTTCGTACGTCGGTACATAATCTTTTCACAGTTATAGAAATTACAATTTTCAAATGCTGGATATCGATTGAAGTTTTTTTTGTTTTTTCTTTATGAATGCGTCCCCCTCCCGCCCCCTCCCGCTCTCCCGGCCCCTCCCGCCCCCCTAGACTCCTTTAGACCCCGATTTTTTTTTTAATGCTGAGAACAAACTTTGATGCATCATGGGTGATGAAGGTTGTGGTCAAGTTTCATTTAAATCTTGTGTGTCATTGCAGAGAAGAGAGAGAGCAAATACCTACTTTGGGTGGTCAACCCCCCCCCCCTCCCAATCTCCCCTCTCCCCTCTCCCCCCGTCGACCTCCTTTGAGCTCCATTTTTTTTAAAGTCGTGATCAAACTTTGATGCATCATGGGTGATGAATGTTGCGGTCGGGTTTCATGGAAATAGAGTGTGTAGTTTCAGATAAAAAAGTAAATTTATATTTTGGGGGGTCAAACCCAGACCCACTTTGACCCCCGGTAAACCACCTGAGACCCCAATTTATTTAAATGCCATGAACTTGAGTTGCAACATACCAAATATAATTTGTGCCAAGTTTGGTCACAATCCCATCAGCAGTTTTGGAGAAGTTGTTCGTGTTTACGGATGGACGGACTGACGAATGACTTGCCATCCCATTAACCTCCCGGAACTATGTTCCAGGTGACCTAAAAATAGCGGCACGTTATTTTTTTAACGGCCCCATATTGGGGTTCATCAATTTTTAACTGTGTGATGAATCAGCCCGTTCTGATATAACCGTGGGGAGGGTCACATGGATGAGCTGTGTCGAATTTATTATTTAATATGGCATTAAATGTGTGTTTCCCAATAGGCCTGTTGCTGGATTTTGTCGCAGGTTGTGACCACAGTGCGGTTGTTCTTGCTTCTCTCTCTTTGTAGTATTTGGAAGAAAGAAACATGGATCCAAGGTGTTGTGGGCACAAATCCAGCTTAAGGTACGTTGCAGTATTAACAATTTGGATTCTAAGCTCTTGAAAAATGAAATATTCTCAGAATAAGTAGCATGTGACTCTCAAGATTGTTGACAAACACCCTGATGGATACATGATGACCTTCGAGGGCATAGTTTCATCTACTCCACTTGGTCTGTTGTTCAAGTGATGCCAGTCCACACTCCTAATACCCTCAGGGGCAACTTGAAATGGAACCCAAAATAGTACCTAGGTGTAAAAAGGCAGCATGGCAGACCTGCCTGTAATGTGTTTTATCTTGTTAATGGTGTATGCTATATACTCTTTGTAAATGATGTCATGTTACTTGCATATACTATGTGTGTGTGTATATTATATTATATTATATATATATATATATATTGTTGTGGATATGAGGACTGCATATATTTTTTTTTATTGTGTGCTGTATGATTATTATTATTGTTGTTGTGCTGTGCCTCCTGCCTCCGGAGCTGTGTAAGATCAAAAGGGCGTCCCATAGTCCACAAGCATACACGTCAGCCAATCATAGGATATTCATGTTCGATAGTTATATCTTATTCTGTGTTTTAAGATAAGGCTGTGTCTCCCATTAATTGAAATACTCCATTGCACCAGTGAAAGAGAATAGATCCCCTTCCATTCCCATCCCCAAAAATCCCCATTTCCTTCACATCCCCCCTTTCGTGATTGCCGACCCTCGATTGCCATATTACATCCCCTCTCGTCATTGCTGAGCCTCGATTCCCAATCACCTCCCCTCCAATAACCGCCATTGACCACGAGGCTCGAGTCAGGGAAGAAAGGCGTGTCTCCACCTCGTCAGAGGAGGGGAGGGGCGCGCCCGCCCGTCGTCGTCCGGGGCGGAGCCCGAGGGTCGCGCGACCAACCAGGGCCGCGGTGAGTGACCCGGTAGGTGTGCCCTCGGAGTCGGCGGCTTGATTTCGCTGGAGGTGATAAAAGCGACTGTAAGGGACTGCTTTATCAGAGAGAGGCCTTGGAGATGAGCATGAGATGAGAAGAGAAGAGAAGAAGAAAGAGAGTTGCAAGGAGTTGGTCACAGTCGGTTGCCAGAGAGAGGAGTCGGTGGTGAGAAGTGAGAGAAGCAAGAAAGAGTTGAGGGTTGAGGGACCAGACCAGTGAGACAAGGCCTGGGAACGCAGCGGACGGAGGCCGCCGCAGCCGCGACACCCGACCGCCAAAGGGGGCCTGAACGGCGGTTCGGAGCAGGGCCGAAACGGAACGGCGGCTGCTGAACGCGCCGGTTGTGCTGCAAGACCCCCCCCCTTGGACCTTTCCTCTCCCGCCAGCCATCCACCTTCTGCCATCCCTGGCATTCCCCGTGTGAGTCGTCTTTGTTTGTTCTGTCCTGGGTAATAAGTTAAGTCTGTAGATAAGCTAAATTTGCACTGTGTCACATGCGTCTTGTACTTGTAAATAAACTGAATTGCTTTTTGTTGCTTGTGTGTAAATAGTAGGAATAAATTTAGTAGTATTTCCAACCTGTTTGTCTTCATTTTCCTCTTTGCATTGCGTCGTTTTCGTCTTTTCCCTCATTGAGCAGCTGGGGTGCGATACGGCCAAAGTCTGGGTGAATCGGGTGAGTTTTGTTAGGTCGCGGTTCTAAACCACCGCTCGGTCTATAACATCTAACCGCGATCTATAACAATATATATAAAATAGTTCGAGGTCCAACATCCTCGGTGTGAAACCATCAAAAAGGTGTGAAAAGGTGTCAGAACATCTGTTTAATTTAATAATTAAACGAAATAATTTAATAATTAATAATTTAAATAATTTTTTAATAATAATATAATAATATAAATATTTAATAACAATATAATAATCTAATAAATAATTTAATAATTTAAAAGAACATCTGTTAAAACAAGCTGTCAGAACATCTGTTATAATTACAAAATCTGCGATTGTTTTTCCATGAACTATGGCGAACATTAACGTTGATCATCCCGTGATTCTTCTTTCGTGTATCATCAGATGGCCAGCTCAGTGTCGTGCAGCCATGCCCTCGTCTCTGGTCCTACGTCGAAGAGGCCGGCTTCTGAAGGTGGTCTGTATAGGGGGCAGGTGGTAATTATGTGTTCGGCAGTCTGCTCAGGCTCGCCGCACTCGCACGCGGCGCTGTCTGCCAGGCCCCACATCTTCAGCGATGATTTGAAGCGGCCGACCCCCGTACGTAGACGGTTCAGCAAGGTCCATTGCAGGCGTGGTAGGTCTTTCCTACGACGCCACCTCCTGAGTCCCGGATGTAGCGGTGGATGCGGGTGGGCCCGGCCGTTTCCCACACCTGCTTCCAAGATGCCGCCAGCCATGCGCTTCTAGACAGGTCCTCAGGGATAGAACTGAGCATCTCTTGTGCCGCCTTGTTGTAGGGATGGCGGGACTTGAGTCTGCTTGGAGGCGCCACTATCGTTGTGGTGTTGTGCAGGATGTGCCAGTCGTGTTTCTGGGCATTCCTTGCCAGGGCGAGGGTAGCAGCCTCCCGTCGGAGGCCGGCCGGGGCGATTCCCGCTAGGACTGGCAGGTGGAATGCCGGGGTGGGCTTCAAGCAACCAGCTACAATGCGGAGGGCATTGTTAATGGCAACATCAACCTTTCTCACGTGTGGGCTTCTGCTCCAGGCTGGGGCGCAGTATTCGGCTGCAGAGAAGACCAGGGCTTGCGGGGATATTCGTAGGGTCTTGGCGGAGGCTCCCCAGGTCATACCGTGATTGACTGGGTTGTATACTCTGAATTTAGAAGGTTCGAGAGCCATGTGTAGTTCGTGTTCGCCATTATGTCTGCCCAGTTGAGAGACAAGTATAACGCCGGTTGGCTAGGAAAATAAATCGGACAGGAAGAAAGAGAAATTTAGGAAACAATCCATAACCTGGGTGAAGGTGAGAAAGACCACCCAGAAAAAGATATATCAATATGAGTTTTGGATTGGGGACAATCTGAGATGGTGATGAACAACTGTCTTGAAGGCCTGGAGGAAGAATGAGATTGAAGAGAATGTGGAAGTTGTTTCCATAGGTGGGGGAAAAAATGAGGAATTGAGTGGAGGTGAGCAGTGATCCTGGATATATTTGAAGCTTATGTCTGCCCAGGAAAGAACAAGACATAGCCCGACAGAGGCCAAAACAATGCAAGCAAGGTTGCAGTGAGTATTCAAGGACATTTGAATCTTCCAGGACCATGAGCATGAAAATCCTGAGAACATTTTAATTGATGTTGGTCTAAGTGGTATGTATGAACAAACAGTCCGAGACTCCTTAGACAAGGGCAAAGATCTGTCACTTGCAAACTCACTAGAACCAGGGTGAATGTTCAGCAATACCTGGTCGTACCTGGTCTTGCTGCAAGACGCCTAACTGCTCGGCAGTCGTCGCCACCTGAAAACAGGCGTGCGTTCATCGGATGTTGAGTTAGACAGTGAGCCAGATGAACATGAAGTCCTCAACATGCAGCGCAGATCGTCAACTTTTTGAAATATCGTGTAATATATCATTTTGGCCGCGACTTTCAATGGTGAACGAAGAATCACTTAAAAATTAAATTCTCATGTCTGGATTTTCACCAAAATTTAACGAATTATTCCTTGTCCCATGTCCAACCGGTCCACCACGTTTCATCCAAATCCGTCCATAACTTCTTGAGATATTGAGCTACATATAGTTTGTGGCCCTATCTCTCGATGGTGAAGAATCACTTTGGAAATTCTAGTGTCCGGATCAGGAAGACTCCATACATTAACATATTTGGAAGCTTCATTTGATTTCAAAGCATCATGAAATAAGCTCAGTTGGCATCAAAATTTGAAAACTTTGGCGGGGGTGAATAGTTTTTCAGGCCACTGTATGTGGCATCGTGATTCATTCTGTGTTCTCAATCTTCCATGAGCCTTGACTCTGTGTATGACAAAGGACCGCAGGTCATGCTTGACCCAAGCAGGTAGTATTTTTGTCCTTTTCACAAATATCTTTACATTTAAGAGGCATTGTTTACATTCGAACTGGTTGCTAGGCAATGCTACCACGTGCCTCTTCTTCAGCAACGCAGTTGCATTTGCACTGGGTGGTGTATTTCGCCACAAGAGCAAAGCAAAAATCCAGGAATAATAAAATGATGTCTGTAAATTACTTCTCTTGATAATTTGTATAACTGATTTAGGAAATCTCACCTTATTTAAAGGATTTTTGAATGTATAGCCTTATATTCCACCCCTCATTCAACGTTTTCAAACGGATCTGACTTTTAAATCACAAGAAACTCATTTTGCAATAAATGTTCGTTTTCCATTAATCGTCCAACACTTTCTGAAATCCAAACTCATCCTTCCCCTCCTAAACTCACCCCTCACCCATCCCTTTCAAACCTCCCCCCTTGCCCCTTACCTACTAAAGTCCTCCCTCGCCCCTCCCCTCCTAAACCGCTCCCCTAACCCCTCCCCTCCCAAACACCCCCCTCACCCCTCCGCCTCCAAAACTCCCCCCTCACCCCTCCATTTCAAAATTCCCCCCTCCCCTCCTAAACTCCCCACTCACCCCTCCGCCTCCAAAATTCCCCCCTCACCTCTCCATTTCAAAACTCCCCCCTCCCCTCCTAAACTTCCCCTCACCCCTCCCCTCCTAAACTTCCCCTCACCCCTCCCCTACTAAACTCCTCCATCACCCCTCCCCTCCGCCCTCCTCAACCCTCCCCTTCAAATCTCCCCACCCTCCGTTTTTCTCCAATTCGCCCCTCTCACTCCTCCTCCTCAAAACGTCCTCCCCCGCTTCCTCTCCATTCCAACTCTCACCTCCATCTGCTCCAACCTTCTTCCTCGCCCTGCCCCCGCTCAAACAACACCTCACTGTGCCTCATCCAATCACCATCAAACCTTTTGTCCTCCTCATCCTTCCTTTTCTCCTAGTTCTGCAATCTTCGACACACTGTCAACAGCTCACGCTACCTCATCCTTCTCCTCTTCCTCATCTTAGCCTATCCCTCCCCTCCCCTGTCCTGTATACGATGCTCTCCCTTCCTCTTCCTTAACGGTATGGACCTCCAACATCTCAAACCTGATTGACCTCTCCATTCAGGTTGCTTCTGACAATCCAGACTTGATCTGCTTAACATAAACTTTCCTCCTTCAAGATGTCTCTGATTCCTTAATATCTCGCCCTGGTTACTCCCTCCTCCGGTATGATAGACCTGAGCCTCGTCCTGGAGGGGGAGGGGGGGGGGGGGTTGCTATCTTTATAAAAAAAACTCTCTTCCTCACTCTCCCTGCACTGCACTCTCTCCACCTCACCCCGAGGAATACCACTGGCTACTGCTTTCCCTTCGCTCCCACCTCTTGTTCATATGTGTGTTGCACCGACCACCAAACAGTGATGACTCCATCTACATCTCACTGTCTGATGATATGGACAAACTTATATCTACTCATCCCAACTCTCTCTTCCTCATATGTGGTGATTTCAATTGTCACCATGCCAGTTGGCTGGGTGTGGGTACCTCTCTCACCAGCCATGGCACCTCAGCAAAGGACTTCTGCGACTCACTGGGACTGACACAATCTGTCAATTTCCCAACCCGGATCTCATTCAACGGAGCATCTTCTCTTCTGGACTTGGTTATGACAAATTTCCCTGCAAATGTCTGCTGCTCTTCTTCTGCTCCAATCGGTTCCTCTGACCGTGATCGTTAATATACACAGGTTGAACCCCCTAACTTGACTGGGAAGCAAGGAACAGATTGAGTCACACCCCAGCAATTGCTGCACAACCTGTTAGCAACAAGTGTCGCCTGCCATGCGTATACATTGCCTCTGCCCTGCTCATCAACAATTAGGAGGTTTGCAGTCAGGATCTGTGTATATTAGCGGCTTAGATTGGTCACAAATAAACAATTTGCAGTATGTTGTTCTGATGAGCCAATAATGATGGCGAAATCTAGATCGACATCTCTGCCTTTGTCTATTTGTGACCACAGAGCTTTAATCTCAGTCTGCAAAGACTTGAGTACCACATGGACGCCTCCTAGTTTGGAGGTGATGTGTTGGTATAATTTATGCACATGACGTCAGTGTCATGTCATAGGGTTCGTGTGCTTCCTTAATTAAATTTAATGTTCCTGACTACAAACCTCCTGATTGTCGAGGAGCCGGGCAGAGACAATGTGTCAGCGTGGCCGGCGACACTTGTTGCTAACAGGTTGTGCAGCAATTGCTGCGGTGAGACTCAATCTGTGCCTTGCTTCCCAGTCAAGTTAGGGGGTTCAACCTGTATGTATATATATATATAATTTATAATATATAATATGAGTGAGTGGTTAGAAAGAGCTTCATTAGATATTTCTAAATGTCAAGAATAAAAGTATTTGTCAATCAATGTATATCATTCCCATGTGTTGTGCACCATGTACCAAAATAAACTGCGCTGTTCTTTTTCAGAACACCATCTGTTTTGTGTTCTCTCATTAGGAATATTCTTATGAAAACAAGCTCGCGTCCTTTTCACATTGGCCATTTTAGCTTTGGCATCACGGTTTTAATTGGTCCTCAGAGCTTTTATTTCCTTTCCCGATCGCACATAAACGGTGAACATTGGCAAAGTGCAATAAATATTTTTCTAAAACTGACTTTGTAAGATTTTTTTGCTGTGGTGGTGACAAATTTGATCATCGGCAAAACACAGAACAGCATTGCTATTTTGTACTGGTGCTTCATTAATGACGACGATTATTCCCTTCTTCTTGTGAGATGGGCCTGAAAATATTTTTTTGCCCAAATCTTTCACGAACTAGCTGGTAAGGCCTGACTTGCGATTGCAGGTGAGATTTCAGCAGGAATTTGTCATTTGTTCAATTTGCATTGACGATGGGTTCGCTCCAAAAAATTATTATCCCCACAAATTATTATATACCTTACGAGCAAAGGTACCCAGCATTTCCGGTTAACGCAGAGTCGATTTGTGAAGGGAATATGAAGAGAGTGGGGGGTGGAGAGAGGGGGGGAGGGTGGAATGGAAGGGGATGGGAGGGAAAGGGGAGTGGGTGGGCATGGGAGGGAAAGGGGAGTGGGTGGGCATGGGAGTGGAAAGATGGGCAGGGGGGAGGAAGGAGAGCGGAAGGAGAGGGGAAGGGAGGGGGAGGGGAGAGAAAAGAGAGCGGGTGGGCATGGGAGGGGAGGGGAAAGATGGACAGAGGGGAGGAAGGGGAGGGGAAAGAGAGGGGAAGGGAGGGTGAGGGGAGAGAAAGGGGATCCGGTTGGCATGGGAGGGGAGGGGAAAGATGGGCAGGGGGGAGGAAGGGGAGCGGAAGGGAGGGGGAGGGGAGAGAAAGGGGATCCGGTTGGCATGGGAGGGGAGGGGAAAGATGGGCCGGGGGGAGGAAGGAGAGGGGAAGGGAGGGGGATGGGAGAGAAAGGGGAGTGGGTGGGCATGGGAGGGGAGGGGAAAGATGGGCTGGGGGGAGGAAGAAGAGGGGAAGGGAGGGGGATGGGAGAGAAGGGGGGCGGGTGGGCATGGGATGGGGGTGGAAAGATGGGCCGGCAGGAGGAAGGGGAGGGGGATGAAGGTGAGTGTGCATACTTCTAGGCCATCCATCCATCATTTTCCTCTGAAACTACACACACAATTTCGATGAAACCTGACCACAACCTTCACCACCTGTGATGTACCCTGTGTTAATAACAGTATTACCCTATTGCGGACAAAGCACTAACTTTGATGACATGTTTGGTGGAAGTCCGAATTGGAGGAAGATGTATCACCAACCTAAGGTTTGCTGATGACACTACTCTGTTGGCAGAAAGTAAGGACTTGATGAAATTGCTGCAGACAGCGAAGGAGGAAAGCGAAAAAGCTGGTCTTCACCATAACCTAAAAAAGACTAAAATCTTGTCACCTGAGAAGGTCCATGTGTTCAGTTTGGGAGACAATCAGGTGGAAGTAGTTCATCTTTCGGGGATGTGGGACTGAATCGAGTGGAAATTGTGAAGTAGAAATTAACAGACGGTTCGCATTGAGAAGAGCAATGTCCAGATCGACAAAGATCTGGAAAGACAAAGATGTGATAAAACAAACCAAGCGTTCTGGTATTTCTAGTTGCAATGTAGAGATGCAAAGAATTGAAGATTTACAGTTCTGAAATGTGGTGTTAGAGACGAATATTCAAAAAAATTAATCAACTCCTACAAAACCCGAGCATCTGTATGAACGGTAATTTGAATGTTTAAATACCTGGCATTACCTTGTCAAATACTTTACATAATATTATACCTTACATCACATTATAAACATCGCAAATCATTAATCATGAAATTAAAAGTTTCAGCTAAACGCTCAACAGAACCTCAATAGGCTAATTAAGCGTTAACACCTTGCAGGTAGATGTCCGTAGTGTGGGCAGCCAAACGGGTGTTATCACGTCCTTTCCTAACTCAGGTGTCTCGCACGATTCTGGGTTTCTGCATTTTATACTTGCACAACATAATAAAGGTTAAATTCCTAATTTGAGCAAATCGATTTTTGAATGTTCTTAAACACAATCGATAATTATCGATTGTGTTTAAGAACATTCAAAAATCGCCTCTCTCTTCACAGATTATAATCTGTTTGTGTGCACCTTGTGTTTTGGGCTTGCCAGGACTCCAAGGTGATTCCCTTGTTTTGGTTTTGGAATTATCGATTCCTTCTGATTGTATTGATTTTGTGGTAAAAATTCGCCTTTTTATCTGATCTGTGACATCGTTGGTGAAAATCTTTCATTTCAAGGTACGCTTAATACTTCTTACCTTGAAGGACTACCTATTTGAAAATACATGAGCATAGGTATACTAAAGGACTGAGGAGCTTCCACTGCGAAGTCGAAACATCAATTGGTCACCATGCGGTCCTGATATCTGAAGACCATTTTGTATCCCCCTGATAGGCCGGTCTTGAGATACACAAGGTAAGCCACCCCAACTTTACCTGCCTTTGACAATAGAGAGATCTCGTACAACGTCATAAATGATCTCTCTTCACTATTCAAGGTATCCACCTTTACTAATTTAAGGAAATTATTTTTTCATTATTCGTGGATTGCCATTCATAAATTTATCAAGTGGACAAATTGGGATGATTGTGAAGTTGTTATAGAGTGTGATGTCATCGAGTCTGACAATAGAGAGTGTGATGTCATTGAGTGTGACAATATGCAAAATGGATTGTTTTCCCCTTGAGTGTAACAATATAGAGTGTGATGTCATCGAGTCTGACAATATAGAGTGTGACAATATAGAGTGTGATGTCATTGAGTGTGACAATATAGAGTGTGATGTCATTGAGTGTGACAATATCGAGTGTGATGGGAAAAACAGGAAAAAACATATATATATATATATATATATACAAATGAACACACACAAAGACGAAGACACACGACGAAACACTTTTGGCTCTCTGTTCGACGAAAATTGGCAAAAACAATTGTCTGTTAGACAAGACAAACACACAGGCATTTTCGCTCTGAATTTGGCAAATTGTATGGAATCTCGTCCCGATCGCGCATGTGCACAGATCCTGGTGAGCAGTGATCCTGGATTTCGGTCGTTTCACCTGAAGGCGATGGTGGATTGTGTAACCTTGGTGGGGTGGGGCGGGGGGGAGGGTTTGTGGGGGTCAAAGCACGAAAAGAGCAGAGGGTGCAAAACCATAAAGGAGGTGGTGGAAGACAGAGAGACCACTGGCCTGTCTGTGATGGCAAAGTGATAGGCCCATAGACTCAGCTTCATCGTCGGAGATTTCAATGATCTTGAAAGCCTTGGTGTCCATGGGACCTTGGTCATGATGTGAGGCAGGAGCACCGGCCCAGAGGGGAGAGCAATGCTCCATCAAGCTGTGAATGAAGGCCTTGTAGTTGGACAGGATATTACCTAACACATGATAGATATTATAATATGTAAAACAAAAATAAATCTTCGTCAATTTCATAATATTTTTTTTGTATATTTAAAGGTAACTGTGTTATTTAATTAATTGACTTTCACAGAAATTTGATTTATTATTTACCTGTGTTGCACACTGCCAACATCAAACAAATGCCTAATAGGGAATAGCACCACAAAGGTGAAAATAACCCAAACTTTTGCACAGTACCTGATGTTTTGGTTCCTCAAGAACAGAAACTTGTAATAGGATCAGCAAACAACCTGGATGCCCTAAAGGATATAAAAGATAGCCAGGGCACCTTCCATTGCTGAGTTTAACGCAAGGAAACGAGGTCCACCTCCATCATGACCAGCTACAGACAGCTAATACAATCATTTTGTCTAATAATTACGATTAACTTAATCTTTTAATAAGTATTTGTTTTGCGCAGCACAAACCTTAGGACTAATCATTTGGCAATTATTTTGTGAGTCAAACAGTTTAAGAGATATTTGCATTTTTATTCAGAAATTTCTTCAAAATCTCCTGTTATCTTCAATCCTAAAAGCACCATAACTCATTAATTGGTAAATATTCTCTCTACGACTTTGAGGGTTTTTTTAAGCATACAGATCGCAGATAATTTTTGAAGAAAATTTAAATTTGACCTCAATATTTGACCTTGAAGGTCAAATTCCACGATGCCAGCTGGGTCTATCTGAAATCGTGGAGCATGGTGATACTTTTTGACCACTTTTAACAAAAGTTTCTATAAAAACGTTTATTTTAGAGATTTGGCCGGTGGACTATTTATTAGAGCATACCAAACCTGGCTTTCATCAAAATAATGTACAATGTCTCCGATTAATTTAAAATTTGCAATCAAATAAAAATAAAGATGACATTGCGACATTTTATTCAACTAGTACACCCACAGACTCCGGGAGGGGCACGAAGGGTCATTCTTCGTTGGGGTATATAGATTACAGTCGATCTACGGTCGGGTCTCAAGAACATTGGGTGTGCGTTCATTTACCAAGTTTCTTGTGGAGAGATCGCCAAGTTGTTTAAGCATTCGAGCAAGCACTCCATTCATAACCGTTAAGGAACGGCTGGCTTGGCAAGCGCTAGCTAGCTGCTTGGTAAAGGAGCACAACCCGAGCTTCTCCCTTTCAGTTTCGTATCAAACAGCAGGAGCGAGTTTCAAAAGTTCGCTACGAAAAATGCCACTGTAGCGGCAGGAAGGGCCATGTTATTAACCAAACACTTGTGGGTTATATAGAGTACAGTAGATCTTCGCTCAGTTCTGTAAGTAAACCTTGCTTCACGGATGTCGGGATTCCTCCAAATTTCTTCATTTAGTGTTATAAAGAGCATTAGCGACTGTTTAAAAAGCTAAGCATACGTGTTTGTGGTTTATAATATTTTTACTTCCTGTAGAAGCCGTTGCTCCCATTGAAACGCCATTATAACTAAAAGCTATTTATACACGTTATCACTGCAGGAAAAACGCCTTGGGGAAGTGGGACATTATTAGTATTAATATAGTTTTGTGATAAGATTAACAATATGCGATTATCATTAATTTTGGTTCACGAGTTATCAAACAGAGTGACCACTATATTCGTCATGGATGTGTGTGTCTCTCTGTGTGTCTGTCTGTCTGTCCGCAGCATAACTACCCGATGATATCATCTGATCTTGATGAAACTTGGGTGGGAGGTTAATATCATGAGCTAGTTGTGTCCTGCCTAGAGTGGGCGTATTGCGCCCATTGTGGGCGGAGCCACGCCCGAAAAAGATGTCTTTTTAGGGGGTAATCGATTTCAAGCTACATCTTCTCCGAGAGTTTTGGTGGAATCTGACAGTGGTTTCGGTATTTGGTTAGGCCAATGTCATGTGTCTAGCCTCACCGAGCTCGATTTTTCATTTTCGCCCCAAGGTCAAGGTCACAAGGTCACGGAATTTAGAAAAGTCGATTTTTTATGGTTTTATTACATTGTTCGCTTCCTGATAGTGTTATGGATTTATGTGAATTTATGTGAATTACTATTCAGGTCTTTGCTTATCAATGTGTAGTCGATTAAAGGTTGTTGTGATTAAAGGGTCAGGAGCCCTTCTGGGAAAAAGGAGACCGGAAACGGAAGAAGAAAAGACACGAGGTCCTGGAGAAGCGACGATCTTCTCTCTCTTCCTCGCCGAGCTCCGACGCGAGTTGGTATCGATATTGAGGAGCGTGGAGGACGCTGCGTTTGAAAGCCCGTCTGACAAAAGGAGTTACCTGCGCGGGGTAATTACCCCTTGACACGTGAAGTTGCCGTAGGTTCGTGCACGGAACCAAGCGTCCAGCACAGTTCGCCTCACCGTCTACAAGGACGCGTACGGGTCGCACCTTGGGCCTCGCGCGCTGGGCAAGCCGCGCGTTGCTTTGCCCGCTTTGCTTGGCAAGGTGTGCACTGCAGCCGTTGTTCCCGGTACGTGACGTGCACGTTTGGGAGCACGTCAGCCAGGGGTTCGTTCAACCGCCCGTGTGCGGAGAAGCCGACCTACACCTTGGTCTGGAGGGGCCCAGAGACATTGTGAGGGACAGTGGCCCAAGTGGTCGTGAGTGGGGAAAGGGGACACATATATAAGATGGCCATCTTTGTAATATTGATTGTTGATTGTTGATTGTTGATGGTTGTTGATTGCTCGGGGAATATATCATTGATTATTCCGGATCCTTGGTGTGGGGTTTCTTATTGACTGGAATTCATATTGATTGCGTTACGAAAGCGCATAAATAATAGATCTTTCTGGCGGAGTTCCTCCCATGGTCCGGGGGTCACCGAGACCAGGTAGTCACCGGGAGGACCACGTAACAATAGGGTGAAATGTCGTACATGATCTTATATTATCACATACATCATGAAATACAAGTTTTCCAACACATTTCAGAATCTTTGAACTTTGAAGGTCACAAAGGTCAAATTTTCAAAGTTGGTGGAATCGAACCGAATTTTCGGTATTGTGTAGCTAACTAACCTCATAACTGATTATACACTATTTTCTATTTCATTTCAAGGTGAGTAACCTTCGTTTTGACATTTCCGGGCCTGGCCTGTCCGGGGGCCTGTTTCGGTTATAGTCCGTCCTTTGTCATTGAATACCGCTCGCTCGTGAACCATCGTCGTATCCTGACTTGTTATTAAAAGCATCTTTGGAAAAACGCCACGACAAATCTTCTTTGGAAATACGCCACGATAAATCTTCTTTGGAAAAACGCCACGATAAATCTTCTTTGGAAATATGCCACGATAAAGCTAAGTTAACATTTATATACACCTCAACGTGCAACCCCATTGACGACAATGGCGGGAAAACTCGCTCGGGGGAGAAAAACCCCTTGGGGAGGAGGGAAAATGAATGCACTTCAACCTTCATTATGTAACCCTTCATCATCCTGTCAAGTTTGGTTGAGATTGGATAAGTAACGACGGAATGTATTGGGGGTCAAAAATTCCTCAGACAGACACAAATGGCGTATTTTAGTGTGATGATGACGTCACATGGAACAGGAAAAAATTCTCCAATTGGTGCATTTTGTTAACGAAACTTAAATTGGAGGCACTTGTTGAGTTATCAAATTAAAAAGGATAAAAATGAACCCTGGTTCAAGTTGTTTTCAATGTGCTGAGATTGTTGATTTCATCGAGCCAAAACATTGTGCAGTGCTGTCTGTTTACACTGTTTGTTTACACTGTGTGTACGTGGTGACACCAAAAGCCCTGAGGTGTCAGCTCAACCTTACTCCTGAAACAAGATTCGCTCGTTTTCACCCTTTTATGTCTCGTCACCACGTATACTCAAAGGTTAATTCTCCAGTGTGAATGCGTCTTCAGGGCGGTGTCTGTGTTAAGCGACGACGTGGATATGCCATGGCCTTGTTCACAAAAGAGCTGTCACTTCAACTTTCACTTGTCTACTCCGAATAAAATTAAAGGGCACAAGTGCTTTCGCTCCCATTGGGGTAGAAAAATTGTCAATACAAAAGAAAATGTCATTTGACATGTTCAACTGGACAGCACACCAAAATGTCTCTATCGATTAATCTATCAAGGAGATAGCTTTTAGCTTTTAGATCGTTTAGCTCTTTCACGAGCCTCGATTCAGTATCCAAAAAAAAAAAAAAAAAAAAAAAAATTAATGTACATTTGACCAACATTGAGTAATTCGTAGTTCGGTCTACCTGTTGAGACTGGTATGTATAGTTTATCTCGATCAATGATCCAATGGGTGAGGACAGAACTATTTGATTTTGGCGAGAGAAAAAAATTCGCCAAATAAAGAATAGAACTTTTTCTGGAAATAGTGTGGAATATTTAAGGTCCACAACCCTAACGTAGACTGAGCATCCATCCTTATGTCCTCAACCAAAAGAGGTGCTCCGAGATGCAGCACTATCTGCTGAGACTGCATCACAATGACAGCTTTTCGTTCATGTCCAACCTCGTCAGTGGTCGAAGGAGTAAACCAAGAGTAAACCACTCGGAGGCAACGGGCAGACAAGAAAACGTCGGTCTATGGTCGAGTAACAACTTACTTTCAATTGAATGTTGTATTTTGGACACGAGAACATGAATCGGAGCGTGAACCTGCAGTTTGGCGGTACTTTGTTTAACGTGACTTAGGGCTCGTAGTGGAACTACCACACACAAACACACACACACACACACAGATGAACACACACTGACACACACACACTGACACACACACACACACACACACACACACAGATGAACAAACACTGACACACACACAGACACACACACACATGAACACACACTGACACACACACAAACACACACACGCAGATGAACACACACTGGCATACACACAGATGGACACACACTGACACACACACAGATGAACAAACACTGACACACACACACACACACACACATGAACACACACTGACACACACACACACAGATGAACACATACTGACACACACACACAGATGAACACACACTGACACACACAGATAAACACACACACACACACAGATGAACACACACAGATGAACAAACACTGACACACACACACACACACACACACACACACACACACACACACACACACACACACACACACACATGAACACACAGAGATGAACAAACACTGACACACACACACACACACACACACATGAACACACACTGACACACACACACACAGATGAACACACACTGACACACACAGATGAACACACTCAGATGAACAAACACTGACACACACACACACACACACACACAGATGAACACACAGAGATGAACAAACACTGACACACACACACACACACACGAACACACACTGACACACACACACAGATGAACACACACTGACACACACACACACAGATGAACACAAACTGACACACACAGATGAACACACACAGCTGAACAAACACTGACACACACACACACACACACAGAGATGAACAAACACTGACACACACACACACACACACACACACACACACACACACACGAACAAACACTGACACATGCACACACACACACACACACACAAACACACACACAGATGAACACACACTGACACACAAACAGATGAACACACACTGACACACACATACACACACACACATGCACACAAACACACACACACATGCACACACACACACACACACACACACACACACACACACACACACACACACACAGATGAACACACACTGGCATACACACAGATGAACACACACTGACACACACACAGATGAACAAACACTAACACACACACACACACACACACACACAACACGACAAAGTAGACGACAACTTAGTGGGATACAAAATGTAAACTCTTCAGCCTGGCGGAGGTATGCAGTGACCTATCAGTGGGATACAAACAAACTGTTCAGCCTGGCGGAGGTATGCGCCCCACCAGGTGCCGTACTAGTTGTCTTTGAATTTGGCAAATTGTATGGAATGTCGTCCCAATCGCGCATGTGCACAGAGGAGTAATTACTGTAACCTAAAGTGGGGTGACTTTGAACACAGGAAACATATTTTTAAAAGATGTTATAAAGGACACAAAGAACAGGCACAAATAATTTAACAAACAAATAACATTTAACATAAACAAATAACATTGTTACAAACAAATAACATTTATCGGGTTATAGAAGGTGGTGTAAAAGATGCTGCATCAACGGTGGTAAACTTCCAAAAAAAGTTTTTTTTTTTTCCGACAGTCTTTAAAATGTTTATTTAAGTTCAATTTAATTATATACTTGAACAATGTAGAAACACAAATCGCTTGGTTTGCACTTACAAAAACCTTCAGTCTAGTAGTACTGTATGTGGACCAAACACGACGCCATTTTACACCACCTGGACCAATCAAATCAAATATTGAGATTGAGACAAAAGTGCGGCTCATAGGAAATATAATCGTTCTCGGAAACACAAAGTAAGAGTTTTAAAAAACCTCGCACATCCGTTTTCACAAGACTGCACGGGGTAAGGTGTTCAATGAACTCTAGTTACCCTGCGCTTGCGAAGCGAAAACGGGGTTAAGCATTCAGGTACGTACGTGTGCCGTGTGCCGTACATGTCTGCATTTTTAAAATTAATTTTCTCAGCAACCGTTGGTCCGATTGATACGAAAGTTTACCATAGAAGCGCCTCCGCTTGTACAATTTTTTTATTCATAATTATGACGTAATATGTCACGTGGTATGGACGCCATCTTGGAAAAAATTTACACTTCGACATCTCCCAAACTGCTCAATGGAAAAAAAATGAAACGTGGCTCATTGTCAAGTACTCACCATGGGGAATAAGATATGTTGATTGTGATGTCATCGGGGCCTTAATTATGACGTCATAATTCGACAAGTACAACGCTTGATCTGATCAGCATGAATAAAACAAAAATTGCTCTGCAACTGTTAGACCGATGGACACGAAATTTTCAGAATATGTGTGGCTCCTCCTCTAGAATTTTATAATCATAATTATAACGTCATAGGTCACGTGGTACAGACGCCACCTTGGGAAAAATCGAAAAAGATTGCACCTCTATATCTCCGAAACCGCTCCATGGAAAAAATTTAAACAGGGCTCATTGTCAATACTCCCCTTGGGGTATAAGATATGTTGATGATGTCATCGGTACCTTCGTTATGACGTCATAATTCGACAAGTCCCCCCTGTTCTGTATCCGCTCCCCGCCCCCCCCCTGTTCTGTATCCGATGCTCCCCCTTCCTCTTCTTTAACAGTATGGACCTCAAACATCCGGGGCCTTCGCTCAAACTTGACTGATCTCTCCATACAGGTTGCTTCTGACAAACCAGATGTGATCTGCTTAACAGAAACTTTCCTCCTTCATGATGTCTCTGATTCCTTGGTATCTCTCCCAGGTTACTCCCTCCTCCGGTATGATAGACCTGAGCCTCGTCCTGGAGGTGGGGTTGCTATCTTTATAAAAAAAACTCTCTTCCTCACTCGCACTGCACTGCCCTCTCTCCACCTCATCCCCAGGAATACCTTTGACTACGGCTTCCCCTTCGCTCCCACCTTTTGTTCATATGTGTGTTGTACCGTCCACCAAACAGTGATGACTCCATCTACATCTCGCTGTCTGATAATATGGACCAACTTCTATCTACCCATCCCAACTCTCTCTTCCTCATATGTGGTGATTTCAATTGTCACCATGCCAGTTGGCTGGGTGTGGGTACCGCTCTCACCAGCCATGGCTCTTCAGCAAAGGACTTCTGTGACTCACTGGGACTGACACAATCTGTCAATTTCCCGACCCGGATCTCAGTCAACGGAGCATCTTCTCTTCTGGACTTGGTTATGACTAACTTCCCTGAAAATGTCTGCTGCTTTTCTTCTGCTCCAATCGGCTCATCTGATCATGTGCTTGTTAAAGTGGACATCTCTCTGACCATTCTCAGAGAGCCTCCTCAGCGTCGACGAGTCTGGCATTTCACTCAGGCCAACTGGCACGGTCTTCAAGCAGCCATCAATCATCTGGACTGGTCTCCCATCTCTACCGCCTCTGACATCAACTCATCCTGGGAATTCTTCCAAAGTAAATTGCTCTCTCTCATGCACAGATTTATCCCATCTGGTCTTCAGTTGTCATACCATTCCTCCCATCCATGTTACACTGAATCTTGTGGTGAGGCTATTGCCCAGAAACAACTTGCTTTCGTCTCCTGGAAAGCAAATCCAATGGAAGGAAATCTCATTTCCGTTCACAAAGCCCGAAACAAGTGTGTGTCCACCCTCAGGCGAGCTAGGAAACAATATCTCTCCGTTCTCAGGACCGAACTCTCTTATCTGTCTCCCTCTTCCAAATCATGGTGGCGTCTGGTCAAATCTGTTTCTGGTGTTTGTTCCCCCTCCATCCCCTCCCTCACCTCAAAGAGCCACATGGCTGACTCCACACGTGAAAAAGTTGAATGCCTCAACTCTGTGTTTGCCTCTAAATCTTGTGTCCCAAACCCATGCCTCTCTGTACCCACTGTACCCAGTCGTACCCAGCTGCTCCTGGACTCTGTGTTCTTTCCTCCTGACAAGATGGAAAAGTTTCTGTCAACCCTCGACTCTGATTCTGCAACTGGACCTGATGGCATCAGCCCACGGGTCCTAAAATCCTGTTCTTCCACTCTTTCACTCCCTCTCTCTGTTCTCTTCACCCTCTCTTTTGCTCAAGGTCATCTTCCATCTGCTTGGAAATCTGCCAACATCACTGCTTTGCACAAAAAAGGTGCAAAAACAGATCCCAGCAACTACAGACCAATCAGCCTTCTCCCAATTATCAGCAAGGTCATGGAATCCATCATTGCTTCAGATATGAAATCTTTCCTCTTCTCCAATGGCTTGATCTCTGATCATCAATTTGGTTTCAGACCTGGACACTCCACTCTGGACATGCTGCTTCTGCTTTCTCAACAATGGATGGAGGTCCTCAATGCCAGACAGGAAATTAGAGCCGTCTCCCTTGACATATCACATGCCTTCGATACGGTCTGGCACCCCGCTCTGCTCACCAAACGCTCCTCTTTTGGTATCCATGGAAATCTCCACGCATGGCTGGTGGACTTCCTCTCTAGTCGTAGTCAACGTGTGGCCCTGAATGGGTTTCTCTCATCTCCTCTTCCTGTTCAGGCTGGAGTTCCCCAAGGCAGTGTTCTGGGCCCTGTGCTTTTTCTGGTCTTCATCAATGATCTCTCTGACTCTCTTGAAAATCCTCTCTATCTCTTTGCTGATGACTCTACTCTCTGTCGCTCCATTCTTCATCCCTCAGATAGGCAGTCTGCAGCCTCCTCACTCTCTGCAGACCTGGACAAAATCACAGACTGGGCAAACAAGTGGAACATGACTTTCAATCCTGACAAATCTCACATTCTTACGATGACTCTCCGAAAAGACCGACTGGACAACCCTCCCATCCACTTTCTGAATAATCCTCTCCAAGAAGTTCTGTCACTCAAGTTTTGGGTCTCACTATCGGCCATGATCTTTCCTGGGAAAACCACATTTCAAATCTGGCCTCCAAATCCAGTCGCCGACTGGGCATCCTCCGTCGTGCGAGGTCCTTCCTTGGCACACCTGAGCTCCTCACCACATACAAGGCTTTCATCTGCAGCTCAATGGAATACTGCTCTCCCCTCTGGGCTGGTGCTCCTGCCTCACACCTAGCTCGTCTTCACGCTGTTGAAACCAAAGCATTCAGAATAATTGGAATCTCCCGCGATGAAGCTAACTCCAAGGGCCTCTCACTCACTCACCGCAGGCAGGTTGGTGGTCTTTCCGTCTTCTACCGACTCCTCTCTGGCCTTGCCCCCCCCCCCCCAGGTCTCTCTGGGCTCTGTCCCGAAAATATTCCTACAGGTCGCACAAGATCTGCCTGCATCCCTCTTATGGTTAAACTGCCAAAATCAAGACTCTCTGCTCACCTTCACTCCTTCATTCCTCTTTTCTCCCACCTCTGGAACGAACTCCCTCACTCTCTTCAATCCCACTCCTCCCTCCAGGTCTTTTAAACAGCTATTCACCACCATCTCTTATCTTCCCCCATCCAAAACCTTGATCTTTTCTACCCCCACTAATTTCACCCCAATTCCACTTTTTTGAAATACCAACTTCTGTCCTGGAAGTCGTTGGTGTCCTTGTGTTTTATACTTCTCCCTCCTTCCCACACCTCCTCCCCCCAAGCCCTCTCCTTCCCACACATCTCCCTGCTCTCAAATGTTGTGTTTGTGTGCTTCCCCGTCTCTCCCCATCTTGTCTTCCGCTCCCTCTTTTTATATATTTTGTTTGTCTGGTTGATTTGTTTGTGAAGGAAATGTTAGCTCTTTCACGAGCCTCGATTCAGTATACAAAAAAAAAAGAAAAGTACAACACGTATCCGATCATTGTGAAATTTTTTTTCTCAGCAACTCTTGGTCTGATGGGCACAAAATTTTCACCATCGGAGCGCCTCCTCCTGTAGAATGTTTTAATGATAATCATGATGTCATAGGTCATGTGGTACAGGCGCCATATTGGAAAAACCGAAAAATGTTGCACGTCTATATCTCCAAAACCGCTGCATGGAAAAAATTGAATCATGGCTCATTGTAAAGAACTCCATATGGGGAATAGCTGTTGTTAACGATGACGTCATAATTAGACAGGGACAACGCTTCGTCTGATCAGTTTGAAATGTATTGAGCATGATCTATGCAACAATTATATTAGAGAATATAAATTTATGATGTCATCGCTCACGTGGTCTGGCAGCCATATTGGATCAAAAAAAGATGTTCAAAAACAGAAGACGACTGCACAGGGTAAGTATTCTATAAATAACATCTAGTTCTTTCTGTTTTTATTTGATTGCTTATATTTTGGTTGCATCAGACCCGGTGATGTAATGGTTAGAGTACGGTCCACTCTGAATCTGGGAGGTTGGTGCTTCAAAACCTCGACCTAGTCACACCAAAGACTGCACTGGGTAAGGTGTTCTATGAACCTGTTTCTATTTGATTATGTGTTGCTTCCTTGTTCGACACTCAGCATTTGAAAGGATAGAGCACGAACAAACAACACTAGGAAGGCAATGGCAAACCACTCAGTGTAATTCGACTCTGTCAGTACCCACACTCTGTAGAGAGTACGGTGCATTGCATAGGTACATCAACAACATGTAGTTATGGTGTTCCTTCATTATGGGTGCATGGTACTGATTAAAATCTTAAACATATAAAACTCAGACAATTCCATTTGCGATTTGTGCATGAATGTCTGAATTTGTGAATGATAAAATATTTGTGTCTGATTTTGTGAATGATAAAATCTGTCTGATTTTGTGAATGATAAAATCTTTGTGTTTGAATTTTGTGAATGATAAAATCTTTGTCTGATTTTGTGAATGATAAAATATTTGTGTCTGATTTTGTGAATGATAAAATATTTGTGTCTGATTTTGTGAATGATAAAATCTGTCTGATATTGTGAATGATAAAATCTTTGTGTCTGAATTTGTGAATGATAAAATCTTTGTTTCTGATTTTGTGAATGACAAAATCTTTGTTTCTGAATTTGTGATTGATAAAATCTGTGTCTGAATTTGTGAATGATAAAATCTTTGTGTCTGAATTTGTGAATGATAAAATCTTTGTTTCTGAATTTGTGAATGATAAAATCTTTGTGTCTGAATTTTGTGAATGATAAAATCTTTGTCTGATTTTGTGAATGATAAAATATTTGTGTCTGATTTTGTGAATGATAAAATATTTGTGTCTGATTTTGTGAGTGATAATATCTGTCTGATTTTGTGAATGATAAAATCTTTGTGTCTGAATTTTGTGAATGATAAAATCTTTGTGTCTGAATTTGTGAATGATAAAATCTTTGTTTCTGATTTTGTGAATGATAAAATCTTTGTTTCTGAATTTGTGAATGATAAAATCTTTGTGTCTGAATTTGTGAATGATAAAATGTTTGTGTCTGATTTGTGAATGATAAAATATTTGTTTCTGAATTTGTGAATGATAAAATATTTGTGTCTGATTTTGTGAATGATAAAATCTGTCTCATTTTGTGAATGATAAAATCTTTGTGTCTGAATTTTGTGAATGATAAAATCTTTGTCTGATTTTGTGAATGATAAAATATTTGTGTCTGATTTTGTGAATGATAAAATATTTGTGCCTGATTTTATGAATGATAAAATCTGTCTGATTTTGTGAATGATAAAATCTTTGTGTCTGAATTTTGTGAATGATAAAATCTTTGTGTCTGAATTTGTGAATGATAAAATCGTTGTTTCTGATTTTGTGAATGATAAAATCTTTGTTTCTGAATTTGTGAATGATAAAATCTTTGTGTCTGAATTTGTGAATGATAAAATCTTTGTGTCTGAATTTGTGAATGATAAAATCTTTGTTTCTGAATTTGTGAATGATAATATATTTGTCTGATTTTGTGAATTATAAAATCTTTGTGTCTGAATTTGTGAATGATAAAATCTTTGTCTGATTTTGTGAATTATAAAATCTTTGTGTCTGAATTTGTGATTGATAAAATCTTTGTGTCTGAATTTGTGAATGATAAAATATTTGTGTCTGAATTTGTGAATGATAAAATCTTTGTGTCTGAATTTGTGAATGATAAAATGTTTGTGTCTGATTTGTGAATGATAAAATATTTGTTTCTGAATTTGTGAATGATAAAATATTTGTGTCTGATTTTGTGAATGATAAAATCTGTCTCATTTTGTGAATGATAAAATCTTTGTGTCTGAATTTTGTGAATGATAAAATCTTTGTCTGATTTTGTGAATGATAAAATATTTGTGTCTGATTTTGTGAATGATAAAATATTTGTGCCTGATTTTATGAATGATAAAATCTGTCTGATTTTGTGAATGATAAAATCTTTGTGTCTGAATTTTGTGAATGATAAAATCTTTGTGTCTGAATTTGTGAATGATAAAATCGTTGTTTCTGATTTTGTGAATGATAAAATCTTTGTTTCTGAATTTGTGAATGATAAAATCTTTGTGTCTGAATTTGTGAATGATAAAATCTTTGTGTCTGAATTTGTGAATGATAAAATCTTTGTTTCTGAATTTGTGAATGATAATATATTTGTCTGATTTTGTGAATTATAAAATCTTTGTGTCTGAATTTGTGAATGATAAAATCTTTGTCTGATTTTGTGAATTATAAAATCTTTGTGTCTGAATTTGTGATTGATAAAATCTTTGTGTCTGAATTTGTGAATGATAAAATATTTGTGTCTGAATTTGTGAATGATAAAATCTTTGTGTCTGATTTTGTGAATGATAAAATCTTTGTGTCTGATTTTGTGAATGATAAAATCTGTCTGATTTTGTGAATGAGAAATCTTTGTGTCTGAATTTGTGAATGATAAAATATTTGTGTCTGATTTGTGAATGATAAAATCTTTGTGTCTGATTTGTGAATACTAAAATATTTGTGTCTGATTTGTGAATGATAAAATCTTTGTGTCTGATCTGTGAATGATAAAATGTTTGTGTCTGTATTTGGGAATGATAAAATATTTGTGTCTGATTGTGAATGATAAAATTTCTGTGTCTGATTTGTGAATGATAAAATGTTTGTGTCTGATTTTGTGAATGATAAAATGTTTGTGTCTGATTTTGTGAATGATAAAATGTTTGTGTCTGATTTTGTGAATGATAAAATGTTTGTGTCTGATTTTGTGAATGATAAAATGTTTGTGTCTGATTTTGTGAATGATAAAATCTTTGTGTCTGATTTGTGAATGATAAAATATTTGTGTCTGAATTTGTGAATGATAAAATCTTTGTGTCTGATTTTGTGAATGATAAAATCTTTGTGTTTGAATTTGTGAATGATAAAATGTTTGTGTCTGAATTTGTGAATGATAAAATATTTGTCTGATTTGTGAATGATAAAATATTTGTGTCTGATTTGTGAATGATAAAATGTTTGTGTCTGATTTTGTGATTGATAAAATGTTTGTGGCTGAATTTGTGAATGATAAAATGTTTGTGTCTGAATTTGTGAATGATAAATCTGTGTGTCTGAATTTGTGAATGATAAAATGATTGTGTCTGATTTGTGAATGATAAAATATTTGTGTCTGATTTTATGAATGATAAAATCTTTGTGTCTGATTTTGTGAATGATAAAATGTTTGTGTCTGATTTTGTGAATGATAAAATGTTTGTGTCTGATTTTGTGAATGATAAAATGTTTGTGTCTGATTTTGTGAATGAGAAAATGTTTGTGTCTGAATTTGGGAATGATAAAATCTTTGTGTCTGAATTTGTGAATGATAAAATATTTGTGTCTGAATTTGTGAATGATAAAATGTTTGTGTCTGATTTTGTGAATGATAAAATGTTTGTGTCTGATTTTGTGAATGAGAAAATGTTTGGGTCTGAATTTGGGAATGATAAAATCTTTGTGTCTGAATTTGTGAATGATAAAGTATTTGTGTCTGAATTTGTGAATGATAAAATCTTTGTTTCTGATTTTGTGAATGATAAAATCTTTGTTTCTGATTTTGTGAATGATAAAATCTTTGTTTCTGATTTTGTTAATGATAAAACTCCATGTTGTTTTAGTTTGGACATGAGACACTAATTTGTTACATGTTGCGCTTCAATTTCCATTTGTTTGTTTGGTTTTCTCACATTGGCACATCTTCTTGATAATGGCACATCTTTGGCACATCTTTATAATGGCACACAATCGTCTCGAAGCTATCTTGCCTGTGTTTGAATCCCGTTTGTCTGTCTCTGTATGTAAGCAGGATATCTCAAAAAATTGTGAACAAATTCGGACGAAATTTGATGGATGACTTGGGTAGGTGACAAGAACAAGTCAATTCGATTTTGTTTCAGGTCCGAATCCATATCCGACCTATCAGTGGATACAAAACGTAAACTGTTCAGCCTTGTGAGGTATTCGCTCGATCTACCGAGTGTCGGTCTAACTGATGTATGGAATGGTCTTCTGAAAGGTAGTCGCTGCAGGGACAGCACATAGGTCTGAAATGCAATTGGATTGGTACGGAGAAGAAATGAGGACAGAGATGTGCAGGGACATAAGCACACCTGGCAGGTTGACCTGAATTGAATTGTGTGATCTGTACAGGTGTTGTGCTGTCTCGGTCACCTGACATATTGATGATCTCGAGTTTTGGATGTTGTTCAGCATCATCAACATGTCACCTGTGTTAACGCAACCCTTGCTCTCCAATCCCTATATGTTGTGATTATTTACGGTGTTTTCTGTGATGTACCTCTTCGCCTCTACCCTCCCGCTGTTCACCTCTTCCTTCTCATCGAGTGGATGTCAGCTTAGATTGGGTTTATGGTTTGGGTGCATTTGATGTCATGATCAAGGGCAGTGTGCTCGTGTATTGGGTGATCGGGTTGGGGTCTGTGGTGTGTACCTGGCACAGGCATGATGGGCCCATGGTTCTTCCTTTGTCAACATTCACTTGTATTTTATTATACTCTGTTTAATTATAAATTAAGATAAAAGTAAGTGGCTTTATTTTTAAACATTGCAACCTGATGTGTTAGAGTATTTATTAATAAATATAAAAATGAATGGCTTTGTTTGAATAAATAAGAATGACCGTACTGCAATAAAATACGGTATCAAGCCGATTGGGAAACATGCATTTAAAGCACTCTTAAAAGATGAACAGTGCAATTGGGAAACACACATTTAATGAGATATTAAATAATTAACTGGACACCTCTCATCCATGTCACCCTCCCCACGGTTATATCAGAATGAGTCTGTTCGTCACAAGGTCACGGATTGCTAAACCTCAATATGGTGCCATTAAAAAATTTCGTAACACTTTTTTTTGTAATT
Organism: Myxine glutinosa; assembly: GCF_964187855.1. Lineage (NCBI taxonomy): Eukaryota > Metazoa > Chordata > Myxini > Myxiniformes > Myxinidae > Myxine > Myxine glutinosa. Next base: position 93,036,370 of record NC_136271.1, read on the forward strand.
TGAGTAACATAATGCTAGATTACGTAACGTAACGTAACACTTGATTACCATGCATTGTAACGGGTTTGATTAAATCTTAATATTACTCACCTTATGGTAAAATTATTTAGGGTCCCTCATCGTAAATAATACTCGACCCAAACAAAGCCAATGGAAATCTGACACAACAAAGCCGGGTCGTGTATAATCAGTAAAGGCCTACAGGCCTAATGTGTTAGGCCCACCAGAATACCAATATAGCAGTCTATCATTTTGTCATGGTGCTATGGTGGGTGGAGTCAAGCAACAGATGTGGGTGTGGTCCGGCACTGTCCGACCAATGGGTGCACATTTCAAAAATCGACCCTCAACCGTCATCGTAAGTCTCGCGAGATCTCGGAGACGGTGGGAGGGATTTTCGAAGCTCCACACGGTCTCCACGTTTTTCGAAGTTAAGTCTGTTCACAATTGTATTTTGTCGAAACTGTATTTATCTTTCGGTGTGTGAAGTTATTGTGTGCAACTTTGGTTGTTTCTCGGTGTTTATCTTTCATAAATTGATCGTCTGTTTGCCGCGTCGCGAGCAAGGCCTTTGCCGCGTCGCGAACGATTTGAAATCGAAGTTAAGTGATCGTTCCCATTTGTATTTTCGTTAAAACTGTATTTATTTATGGTGTTGTACGTATATTGTGTCCCGACGAAGATTTTTCGGTGCAAATCTTTCATACCTGCATTGAAAATCGTGTTAATTCGTGTCGTGTCTTGAGGCCTTGTACAGTGTACACTGTACAACCTTGAGGCTTTGTTTTTCTCTCAGCGGTCCGTCGTTTGTGATCCAATAACTTTCGTTCTCTGTATTCCCAGCCTTTTCACCCATAGCCTACTTCCTTGTGTAAATCTCAACTCAAAAAAAAAACAAAAACATTTCCTTCTCTGTTCTCATTCGTTTATTCATTCTTATTCGTTCGTTCGTTCTTCGACCACGTGTTTCTCCCCCATTTCCCCAGATAGTTTTCACTGTTATTAGCCTTCAATGTTTACACTTTCCCCTCAAGTTATGTATTCCGTCATATATTATAACACCTTTTTCTTCTTCTTCTTTAAAAGGCTGCTTTCGAATTGCTCACCAAATCAATTCATCCCCAAAAAAATATCCATCTCCTATAGTGCCTTTTTTCTACATTCCCTAAACTCTCCTGCACTCCATCCTCCATCCAGCGTCCTTAAACGTATTTTTAACTCGAAGGTCACAAGAAACTCATTTTGCAATAAATGTTCGTTTCCCATAAATCGTACACTTTCTAAAATCCAATCTCACCCCTCCCCTCCAAATCTTCCCCATAACCTCTCCCCTCCAAATCTTCCCCATCACCCCTCCCCTCCAAATCTTCCCCATCACCCATCCCTTTCAAATCTCCCCCCTTGCCCCCCCCTTCCTAAACTACCCCCTCACCCCTCCCCGCCAAGACGCCCCCTCGCTCCTCCCCTCCTAGACTCCTCCCTCACCCCTCCCCTCCAAATCTCCCCCATATTCAATCCCTTTCAAATCCCTCCCCTTGTCCCTTCCCTCCCAAACTCCCCCCTCGCCCCTCCCCTTCAAATCTCCCCACCCTCATTGCTTCTCAATTTCCCCCCTTTCACTCCCCCTCCACAAAGCGTCCTCCCCGCTTCTTCCCCCTTCCAACTCTCACCTCCATCTCCCCCAACCTTCTGCCTCGCTCTGCCCCCTCCTCAAATAACACCTCATTGTGCCTCACCCAATCACCATCAAACCTTTTGTCCGCCCCATCCTTCCCTTTCTCCGAGCTATTCTGAAATCTCCGACACACCTTCAACAGCTCTCCCTACCTCTTCCACCTCTTCCACATCTTACCCTACCCCTCCTCCCCCCTGTTCTGTATCTGATGCTCCCCATTCCTCTTCATTAACAGTATGGACCTCAAACATCCGGGGCCTTCGTTCAAACTTAACTGATCTCTCCATACAGGTTGCTTCTGTCAAACCAGACGTGATCTGCTTAACAGAAACTTTCCTCCTTTATGATGTCTCTGATTCCTTAGTATCTCTCCCGGGATACTCCCTCCTCTGGTATGATAGACCTGAGCCTCGTCCTGGAGACGGGGTTGCTATCTTTATCAAAAACTCTCTTCCTCACTCGCCCTGCACTGCACTCTCTCCACCTCACCCCGAGGAATACCTCTGGCTACGGCTTCCCCTTCGCTCCCACCTCTTGTTCAGATGTGTGTTGTACCGTCCACCAAACAGTGATGACTCCATCTACATCTCGCTGCCTGATAATATGGACCAACTTCGATCTACTCATCCCAAGTCTCTCTTCCTCATATGTGGTGATTTCAACTGTCATCATGCCAGTTGGCTGGGTGTGGGTACCTCTCTCACCAGCCATGGCTCCTCAGCAAAGGACTTCTGCGACTCACTGGGACTGACACAATCTGTCAATTTACCGACCCGGATCTCAGTCAACGGAACATCTTCTCTTCTGGACTTGGTTATGACTAACTTCCCTGAAAATGTCTGCTGCTCTTCTTCTGCTCCAATCGGATCATCTGATCATGTCCTTGTTAAAGTGGACATCTCTCTGACCATCCTCAGGGAGCCTGCTCAGCGTTGACGAGTCTGGCATTTCACTCAGGCCAACTGGCACGGTCTTCAAGCAGCCATCAATCATCTGGACTGGTCTCCCATCTCTACCACCTCTGACATCAACTCATTTTTTTTTTTATTTTTTATTTTTGTTGTATACTGAATCGAGGCTCGTGGAAGAGCTAACATTTATTTCACAAACAAATCAACCAGACAAACAAAACATACAAAAAGAGGGAGCGGAAGACAAGATGGGGAGAGGAGGGGAAGCACACAAACACAACACCTGAGAGCAGGGAGAAGCACGGGAAGGCGAGGGCTTTGGGGGGAGGAGGCATGGGAAGGGGGTGGTGGCAGAGGTATAAAACACAAGGAGACCAAGCACTTCCAGGACAGAAGTTGGAATTTCAAACAAGGTGGATCTGGGGTGAATTAGCGGGGGTAGAAAAGATCAAGGTTTTGGATGGGGGAAGATAAGAGATGGTGGTGAACAGCTGTTTTAAAGACCTGGAGGGAGGAGTGGGATTGAAGGGAGTGAGGGAGTTTGTTCCAGAGGCGGGAGAAAAGAGGAATGAAAGAGTGAAGGTGAGCAGAGAGCCGAGATTTCGGCAGTTTAACCATCAGAGGGTTGCTGGCAGATCTTGTGCGACCTGTAGGAATATTTGAGGGACAGAGCACAGAGAGAGCTGGGGGTGCAAGGCCGGAGAGGAGTCGGTAGAAGACAGAAAGACCACCTACCTGCCTGCGGTGAGTGAGTGAAAGGCCCTCAGAGATAGCTTCATCGCGGGAGATTCCAATAATTCTGAAAGCTTTGGTTTCAACAGCGTGAAGCCGAGCTAGGTGTGAGGCAGGAGCACCGGCCCATAGGGGAGAACAGTAAAATGGCTTAATCCATTTATCCAACTCATCCAGGGAATTCTTCCAAAGTAAATTGCTCTCTCTCATGCACAGATTTATCCCATCTCGTCTTCAGTTGTCATACCCTTCCTCCCGTCCATGGTACACGGAATCTTGTGGTGAGGCTGTTGCCCAGAAACAACTTGCCTTCGTCTCCTGGAAAGCAAATCCAACGGAAGGAAATCTAATTTCCTTTCACAAAGCCCGAAACAAGTGTGTGTCCACCCTCAGGAGAGCCAGGAAACAATAGCTCTCCGTTCTCAAGACCGAACTCTCTTATCTGTCTCCTTCTTCCAAATCCTGGTGGCATCTGGTCAAATCCGTTTCTGGTGTTTGTCCCCCCTCCATCCCCTCCCTTACCTCAAACGGCTACACAGCTGACTCCGCACGTGAAAAAGCTGAATGCCTCAACTCTGTGTTTGCCTCTAAATCTTGTGTCCCAAACCAATCCCACTCTGTACCCACCATACCCAGTCGTACCCTGCTGCTCCTGGACTCCGTGTCCTTTCCTCCTGACAAGGTGGAAAAGTTTCTGTCAACCCTTGACTCTGATTCTGCAACTGGACCCGACGGCATCAGCCCACGGGTCCTAAAATCCTGCTCTGCCGCTCTATCTCACCCTCTCTCTGTTCTCTTCACCCTCTCTTTTGCTCAAGGTCAACTGCCATCTGCTTGGAAATCAGCCAACATCACCGCTTTGCACAAAAAAGGTGCAAAAACAGATCCTAGCAACTACAGACCAATCAGCCTTCTCCCAATTATCAGCAAAGTCATGGAATCCATCATTGCTTCGGATATGAAATCTTTCCTCTTCTCCAATGGCTTGATCTCTGATCATCAATTTGGTTTCAGACCAGGTCACTCTACTCTGGACATGCTGCTTCTGCTGTCTCAACAATGGATGGAGGTCCTCAATGCCAAACAGGAAATTAGAGCTGTCTCCCTCGACATATCACGTGCCTTCGACACGGTCTGGCACCCCGCTCTGCTCACCAAACTCTCCTCCTTTGGTATCCATGGAAATGTCAACGCATGGCTGGCGGACTTCCTCTCTAGTCGTCTTCCCTGAATGGGTTTCTCTCATCTCCTCTTCCTGTTCAGGCTGGAGTTCCCCAAGGCAGTCTTCTGGGCCCCGTGCTTTTTCTGGTCTTCATCAATGATCTCTCTGACTCTCTTGAAAATCCTCTCTATCTCTTTGCTGATGACTCCACTCTCTGCCGCTCCATTCCTCTTCCCTCAGATCGGCAGTCTGCAGCCTCCTCACTCTCTGAAGACTTGGACAAAATCACAGACTGGTCAAACAAGTGGAACATGTCTTTCAATCCTGACAAATCTCACACTCTTACTATGTCTCTCCGAAAAGATCGACTGGACAACCCTCCCATCTACTTTCTCAACAATCCTCTCCAAGAAGTTCTGTCGCTCAAGCTTTTGGGTCTCACTATCTGCCATGATCTTTCTTGGGAAAACCACATTTCCAAGCTGGCCTCCAAAGCCAGTCGCCGACTGGGCATCCTCCGTCGTGCGAAGTCCTTCCTCGGCACACCTGAGCTCCTCACCGCATACAAGGCTTTCATCCGCAGCTCAATGGAATACTGTTCTCCCCTATGGGCTGGTGCTCCTGCCTCACACCTAGCTCGGCTTCACGCTGTTGAAACCAAAGCTTTCAGAATTATTGGAATCTCCCGCGATGAAGCTATGTCTGAGGGCCTTTCACTCACTCACCGCAGGCAGGTAGGTGGTCTTTCTGTCTTTTACCGACTCCTCTCCGGCCTTGCACCCCCAGCTCTCTCTGTGCTCTGTCCCCCAAATATTCCTACAGGTCGCACAAGATCTGCCAGCAACCCTCTGATGGTTAGACTGCCGAAATCTCGGCTCTCTGCTCACCTTCACTCTTTCATTCCTCTTTTCTCCCGCCTCTGGAACAAACTCCCTCACTCCCTTCAATCCCACTCCTCCCTCCAGGTCTTTAAAACAGCTGTTCACCACCATCTCTTATCTTCCCCCATCCAAAACCTTGATCTTTTCTACCCCCGCTAATTCACCCCAGATCCACCTTGTTTGAAATTCCAATTTCTTTCCTGGAAGTCCTGGCAGTGTCCATATGTTTTATACCTCTCCCACCGCCCCCTTCCCATGCCCCCCCCCCCCAAAGCCCTCGCCCTCTCTCAGATCTCTCGATGTCTCCATGTCTCTCGGTCCCTGCTCTCAAATGTTGTGTTTGTGTCCTTCCCCCTCTCTCCCCATCTTGTCTACCGCTCCCGATGTTATATGTTTTATGTGTCGGTTTGTCTTTCTGTGTGATTAATGTTCGCTCTTTCACGAGCCTCGATCTTGTATACAAAAAAACAAAAAAACAAAAAATAAAAAAAATTTAAATGAGACCTGTGCACCACTTTTATTAAATGTGATCCTTTATTTAAAATAATAATCACGTGATAAAGTCTGCCAAGTTGTATATATATTTTAAAGTGTTGACTAATGGGCTGCCTCCCATATTACATTAGGTTCCGGATATGACGATGCATGTGTGGTGCTGCTATTAGGCAGAATCACGTTTTATTTTAATGTCAAAGATGATTTTCGTGAAAGATGTCCGCATGGGGTTAAGTACTGTATAGGTATAGGAGATGGTAAAGACAATAGTAAGGGCCAAAAATCTGAATTTACACTCTTTTAAAAAAAAATTTCTGTTTTTATTGTGTTTTGGTTTTGGGAGCTTATGAGAGTTGGAAGGTTATTGACTGAACAAACAGAGGCAAACAAAATGGTGTTAGAAAGGAATGTCATGAAGGAGGTCTGTGATCGGATGGATATAGGCAACCATTTTGCCTCAGCATCTCTTCTCGGTCTTGTTCGGGAGTAATGCATTCGATCGTGTGTGTGTGTGTGTGTGTGTGTGTGTGTGTGTGTTCGTGTGTTTGTGAACAAGATATCTGGAAAAGTTCTGAACGGATTTGGATGAAAGTTGGTGGGATGATTGCCCTTGGGATAAGGAAGAATTGATTAGTTTTTGGTGAAGCTCAGGATATTTTTCCGGATCCAGGAATTTTTTGAAGGATTTTTTTTACCATTGGAAGATAGGGCTCATTTTTTTAAACATTATCTTCTATATATTCTATATTTAACATTGTGATATGAAAATAGTTTTCATATTTGTTGTAAATGTAGTTTAAACTCGTGGTTATGCGTTAGAGCGGTGTATTTTGTTAGCAGCGTTGTCTTCAATGTTAATTTATTTTTTCTAATAAAGACATATTCTGTCATTTTCAAACCACCAAAGTGTGTATAGGTGTAACGAACTCAAGCAGACTCCATCGTGCCGGAAGCGGAAAGCGCGTTTATTGACGCGGTGATGATTCACTCGTGTCTGACGAATAAGCGCGTCCGATAAACCACAACAACAATGCAAATACAAGTCAGAATAATACGTTACATCCTCCTTTCTTTCAAGGAAGCCACTTTAAAGGAAACCAGCAAAGCAAATAACTCTATAAAGTAAAACTTACAATGAATTAATTAACAAACAGCATCACATTCAGATCACGTGAGCTGTTCAAAGCTGAGAATCGGTTTCGGAATGACGGTCCCTGCAGCAAATGTGGCCAGTCAGTGCACAGGCAAGCCAAGTGTCCAGCAATTAATTCTAGCTGCTCCTACTGCAAGAAGCCTGGTCACTGGTTTGCGGCGTGTCGGAAGAGACTGCGCGACCTAAAGTCCCTTGATGAGGAGACCAGTCTAGATCATGTAGATCTTCCTCAAGAACTCGTCAAGGAATCTGAAATTTTAAGGATCTCCGCTCTACAACCAAGCATCAATACGGCTACTCATGACAAGTGGGCACAGACCATCACGTTGCTGGGTCAGCCGACTCGGTTCCGGATTGACACGGGTGCAAGGTGCAACACACTAACACTCAACGACTACCAGTTAGTCCAGCGCCTCGCAGGCGATCTACAATCGTCGCATAAAGTTCTTAAAACATACTCGAACCATACTATCCATCCTGTCGGTACCGTGACACTCCCTCTCTCTCACAAAAACAAGACCGTTAGAGCCAGTTTTGAGGTCATTGACCTCGATCAGGAGAATGTAATGTCAGGCGCTACCTCGGAAGCCCTAGGCCTCATTGTCAAGCTCGATAAGTTGTCTCTTGTTCAGCCTCTAGTCAATGTGTCTCAGGAAGCAGTAATCTCTGAGTTTCCAGAAGTTGCCAAGACAACTGGAACTCTTCCCGGGACTTATCGGATCAAGCTTGTAGAAGGGTCACAGGGAGTAGTTCACGCTCCTCGCAGACAGCCTGCAGCATTGAGAGAGCAAATAGTTGACAAGCTACAAGAGATGGTCACCGAAGGTCACATCGCGAAGGTAGAACGACCGACTGAGTGGGTGAGTTCCATGGTAGTAGCTCTTCGCAACGGCAAAGTCCGCATCTGTATAGACCCCAAAGACTTAAACAAGTGCACAAAACGTGAGCACTACCCAATGAGAACTGTTCAGGAAGTTTTAGCTCAAATCCCTGGAGCCAAAGTATTTTCTGTGCTTGACGCCCGCAGTGGGTTCATGCAAATTCGCCTTGACGAGCCTTCTTCATTCTTGACCACGTTCAATACACCTGTAGGGAGATACCGCTGGCTGCGTCTCCCTTATGGATTGAGGTGCTCGCCGGAGATATTCCAGCGAATCATGGACCAGATGCTAGAAGGGATAGAATGGGCAACAGCGGTAATGGATGACATTTTAGTTGCTGGTCGTGACATCACCCACCACGACTGTGTACTGAAGCGAGTTATGCAACGAGCTACAAGTTATAACCTGCAACTAAACTTCCGAAAATGCCTCATCCGGCAAACCTCAGTCCCTTATGTAGGCCACCTGCTTACTGCAGAAGGAATGCTACCAGATCCATTCAAGACGAAGGCAGTTGAGAAAATGCCACGTCCAACAGACAAACAAGGCGTCAAGCGTTTCCTTGGATTCGTTCAGTATTTAGGGAAGTTTATTCCCAACCTAAGTGACACAAGCAAGCCTCTCCATGATCTCTGCAAGGCGGACGTGGAGTTCTCCTGGCAGTCAGCTCAGGAGCTGTCCTTCAAGAAGCTGAAGCAAGCATGTATTTCGGCCCCGGTCCTTCAGTACTACGATGTAAGTCAGCCAGTTGAAATACAAGCCGATGCCAGCCAAAACGCTGTAGGAGCCTGTTTGCTCCAGAATGGCAACCCTATAGCATTCACATCACGCAGTATGACCGATACTGAGTGTCGCTACACTATGATTGAGAAGGAAATGCTCTCAATCGTCCATGCAACAGAAGCATTTCACTACTATATCTTTGGAAAATCAGTAGTGGTATATAATGACCATAAACCCCTTGAGGAAATCTTCAAGAAGCCTCTCCTATCTTCTCCCATGCGTTTACAGCGTATGTTGCTCAAGCTTCAACGGTATGACTTGGAGGTTAACTACTGCCGTGGTTCTGAGATGGTGCTCCCCGACACATTGTCCCGTGCACCTCTACCGGACACCGACTCAGAAGCTGGGAAAGACCTTGAGCCTGTGAACATGTTCCAGTTCCTTGCGATCACGAGTGGGAAATACCTCGAAATCCAGGAAGCTACTCTGAGTCAAATGAGCCTTCTCTGCGGTGTCATTGCAAGTGGATGGCCTGACTCCCGAAAGGAAGTCCCAGCACAGGTCCGTCCGTACTTTGACTCCAGAACGCAATTGGCAGTCTCAGACAGTGTTGTCTACAAAGGCATGCGCCTTGTCATCCCGCCAAGCCTCAGACCCAGAATGCTGAGCTTGATTCATGAATCGCACCTCGGAGTGAACAAGTGTAAGCAGCGTGCTCGCGAGGTCATGTATTGGCCCTCAATGAACTCTGACATCGAAGAAACTGTACGGAATTGTTGCAAGTGTGCAGAGTATCAAAGCGCTCAGCAACGGGAGCCTCTCTTGCCGACTTACACGCCTGATCTTCCATTCATCGAAGTTGGAAGCGACGTTTTTGACTTCGAATCAAAGCAGTATTTGCTCACGGTCGATTATTACTCCAAGTTTGTGGAGGTGGATTGCCTCAAGGACATTACAGCTCGCTCTGTAATCGAAGCTCTCAAGCAGCAGTTTTGTCGACATGGTATTCCAGAGAAGCTGCGAAGCGATTCCGGAAGTCAGTACACGTCAGAGGAATTTTCTCAGTTTTGCAAAGAATATGGCATAACTCACGACATTGTGTCCCCCAAGCACCAACGTGCCAATGGAGAGGCAGAAAGAGCGATCCAGACAGTGAAAAGGCTCTGGAAGAAGTCAGCAGATAAGTACTTAGCCCTGCCAGACTACCGCACCACTCCTCTTGAAGGAATAAACTTGTCCCCGGCTCAGCTCCTAATGGGAAGACGCCCCAGAAACACACTGCCTTGCAACCGCACTCTTCTCATGCCTGCGCGGTATGACCATCACCTTGTGAGATCACGCCTTGACACACAGAAGGAGAAACAAAAATACTATCATGACAAGCCATCTATGTCAGATTTGCCACCGCTCCAGCCGGGCGACAGTGTTAGGATGTTGCCAAACCCGGAGGCCAGGCATTGGATTCCGGCTGTAGTTGAGGCGCGCCACAACAGCCCCCGGTCATATTTGCTGAGGACCCCAAACAATGTGTACCGGCGTAACAGGCTCCATCTCCGCAGAGTGCCTCATTCAGCCCATGTTGGCCCGGTGGGAAGTCAGCCACTCTCTCGCTTTTACTCTTCCCAGGACATGAGGGACTTCCCTGATCCCACCACTCAACAGGACACCCCAGTGGGGAACTGCTGCAAGTCCCCAAGTCCAAGTGAGCAAGCATCTGAATCCCACTTCTGACACCATGTAACGAACTCAAGCAGACTCCATCGTGCCGGAAGCGGAAAGCGCGTTTATTGACGCGGTGATGATTCACTCGTGTCTGACGAATAAGCGCGTCCGATAAACCACAACAACAATGCAAATACAAGTCAGAATAATACGTTACAATAGGTTTCCCCGTTTCATAAAATGTATCGTTTGATACGTATAATACTTTAAAACCGTTTTTTTTTGTTTTGTTTTTTCACCTCAGAAGATATGTCAACATTTACCTTAGCGAATGTCAATCGCGGTGTCAGTATTTGATGAACTTATAAAGACTTAGGTGAGTTATAAGTGTGACCAGCATGTGCACGGGATTCTTCCCAGAAGAATGAGTGGTCGCATTAGCTTGTACGACCTAAAATGAGCGAGTTTTGTTTTGACGTTTGGGCCAGTTTTACATGTTGTATCCCTAAGGAATGAAACAAACGTTTTCCTGGCTTACAATTTTATTTGAAGTCACACATGCCTCAAAATACACTCACTTATATAGAATTGAACGCTGAATCCGAAAATGTAAGTGAAATAGCCTTTTTTTTTTTTTACATTATGAACGAAAGAATGAATGAATGATTGGTTTTTTTTAAAGGCCATTTTCCCCCGCTGCAGCGGGGTTGGCCTTGCGGGCCCCATGACAATCATGGCTCCCTGTTTGAGGCAATGTTTTTATGGCCGGATGCCCTTCCTGACGCCAACCCTTGGTCGCCTCCTACGATGCGCAGGGATACGGTGTACCTATTCTAAACCGGGGTACACACTGGGACCGGGACTTTTTTTCAACATTATCTTCTATATATTCTATATATATATATGTGCAGTGTCTGTCTTGTGTTGTGTTGTCTTGTGTTGTGTTGTCTTGTCTTGTGTTGTCTTGTCTTGTGTTGTCACTGAACTACTCCCTCAAGCTTTTGTGAAATCGTACTATTCCAACTTGACCCACGGCGGGAGTATGCGCTCTGCTGAGTGGCGTTCTTGTTAATGTTAGAATGATATGTATTCCTTCGAGCCATTTTGTATCCTAGAGGAACCTGGAGTTGTTGCTTAAAGCATCCAATTTATCTGCACACCTGCCTAATGCATACCTCTGTTGTGATGCGATTAATGGTATTTTGTGTTTGCAGATGAGGATGGGAGGTTTGGAATCCAGGGTGCAGATGAGGATGGGAGGTTTGGAATCCAGGGTGTAGATGAGGATGGGAGGTTAGGAATCCAGGGTGTAGATGAGGATGGGAGGTTAGGAATCCAGGGTGCAGATGAGGATGGGAGGTTAGGAATCCAGGGTGCAGATGAGGATGGGAGGTTAGGAATCCAGGGTGCAGATGAGGATGGGAGGTTAGGAATCCAGGGTGTAGATGAGGATGGGAGGTTAGGAATCCAGGGTGCAGATGAGGATGGGAGGTTAGGAATCCAGGGTGTAGATGAGGATGGGAGGTTAGGAATCCAGAGTGCAGATGAGGATGGGAGGTTAGGAATCCAGGGTGTAGATGAGGATGGGAGGTTAGGAATCCAGGGTGCAGATGAGGATGGGAGGTTAGGAATCCAGAGTGCAGATGAGGATGGGAGGTTAGGAATCCAGGGTGCAGATGAGGATGGGAGGTTAGGAATCCAGGGTGTAGATGAGGATGGGAGGTTAGGAATCCAGAGTGCAGATGAGGATGGGAGGTTAGGAATCCAGGGTGCAGATGAGGATGGGAGGTTAGGAATCCAGGGTGTAGATGAGGATGGGAGGTTAGGAATCCAGGGTGCAGATGAGGATGGGAGGTTAGGAATCCAGAGTGCAGATGAGGATGGGAGGTTAGGAATCCAGGGTGTAGATGAGGATGGGAGGTTAGGAATCCAGGGTGTAGATGAGGATGGGAGGTTAGGAATCCAGGGTGCAGATGAGGATGGGAGGTTAGGAATCCAGGGTGTAGATGAGGATGGGAGGTTAGGAATCCAGGGTGCAGATGAGGATGGGAGGTTAGGAATCCAGGGTGTAGATGAGGATGGGAGGTTAGGAATCCAGAGTGCAGATGATGATGGGAGGTTAGGAATCCAGGGTGCAGATGGGGATGGGAGGTTAGGAATCCAGGGTGTAGATGAGGATGGGAGGTTAGGAATCCAGGGTGCAGATGAGGATGGGAGGTTAGGAATCCAGGGTGCAGATGAGGATGGGAGGTTAGGAATCCAGGGTGCAGATGAGGATGGGAGGTTAGGAATCCAGGGTGTAGATGAGGATGGGAGGTTAGGAATCCAGGGTGCAGATGAGGATGGGAGGTTTGGAATCCAGGGTGCAGATGAGGATGGGAGGTTAGGAATCCAGGGTGCAGATGAGGATGGGAGGTTAGGAATCCAGGGTGTAGATGAGGATGGGAGGTTAGGAATCCAGGGTGCAGATGAGGATGGGAGGTTAGGAATCCAGGGTGTAGATGAGGATGAGCTGTTAGGAATCCAGGGGTTATATAAGGATGGGAGGTTAGGAATCCAGGGGTTATATAAGGATGGGAGGTTAGGAATCCAGGGTGCAGATGAGGATTGGAGGTTAGGAATCCAGGGTGCAGATGAGGATGGGAGGTTAGGAATCCAGGGTGTAGATGAGGATGGGCTGTTAGGAATCCAGGGTGCAGATGAGGATTGGAGGTTAGGAATCCAGGGTGCAGATGAGGATTGGAGGTTAGGAATCCAGGGTGCAGATGAGGATGGGAGGTTAGGAATCCAGGGTGTAGATGAGGATGGGAGGTTAGGAATCCAGGGTGCAGATGAGGATTGGAGGTTAGGAATCCAGGGTGTAGATGAGGATGGGCTGTTAGGAATCCAGGGGTTATATAAGGATGGGAGGTTAGGAATCCAGGGGTTATATAAGGATGGGAGGTTAGGAATCCAGGGGGTATATAAGGATGGGAGGTTAGGAATCCAGGGGGTATATAAGGATGGGAGGTTAGGAATCCAGGGGTTATATAAGGATGGGAGGTTAGGAATCCAGGGGTTTTTTTTTTTTTTTTTTGTATACAAGGTCGAGGCTCGTGAAAGAGCGAACATTAATCACACAGAAAGACAAACCGACACATAAAACATATAACATAGGGAGCGGTAGACAAGATGGGGAGAGAGGGGGAAGGACACAAACACAACATTTGAGAGCAGGGACCGAGAGACATGGAGACATCGAGAGATCCGAGAGAGGGCGAGGGCTTTGGGGGGGGGGGGGGGGGCGTGGGAAGGGGGCGGTGGGAGAGGTATAAAACATATGGACACTGCCAGGACTTCCAGGAAAGAAGTTGGAATTTCAAACAAGGTGGATCTGGGGTGAATTAGCGGGGGTAGAAAAGATCAAGGTTTTGGATGGGGGAAGATAAGAGATGGTGGTGAACAGCTGTTTTAAAGACCTGGAGGGAGGAGTGGGATTGAAGGGAGTGAGGGAGTTTGTTCCAGAGGCGGGAGAAAAGAGGAATGAAAGAGTGAAGGTGAGCAGAGAGCCGAGATTTCGGCAGTTTAACCATCAGAGGGTTGCTGGCAGATCTTGTGCGACCTGTAGGAATATTTGGGGGACAGAGCACAGAGAGAGCTGGGGGTGCAAGGCCGGAGAGGAGTCGGTAGAAGACAGAAAGACCACCTACCTGCCTGCGGTGAGTGAGTGAAAGGCCCTCAGAGATAGCTTCATCGCGGGAGATTTCAATAATTCTGAAAGCTTTGGTTTCAACAGCGTGAAGCCGAGCTAGGTGTGAGGCAGGAGCACCGGCCCATAGGGGAGAACAGTATTCCATTGAGCTGCGGATGAAAGCCTTGTATGTGGTGAGGAGCTCAGGTGTGCCGAGGAAGGACTTCGCACGACGGAGGATGCCCAGTCGGCGACTGGCTTTGGAGGCCAGCGTGGAAATGTGGTTTTCCCAAGAAAGATCATGGCAGATAGTGAGACCCAAAATCTTGAGCGACAGAACTTCTTGGAGAGGATTGTTGAGAAAGTAGATGGGAGGGTTGTCCAGTCGATCTTTTCGGAGAGACATAGTAAGAGTGTGAGATTTGTCAGGATTGAAAGACATGTTCCACTTGTTTGACCAGTCTGTGATTTTGTCCAGGTCTTCAGAGAGTGAGGAGGCAGCAGACTGCCGATCTGAGGGAAGAGGAATGGAGCGGCAGAGAGTGGAGTCATCAGCAAAGAGATAGAGAGGATTTTCGAGAGAGTCAGAGAGATCATTGATGAAGACCAGAAAAAGCACGGGGCCCAGAACACTGCCTTGGGGAACTCCAGCCTGAACAGGAAGAGGAGATGAGAGAAACCCATTCAGGGCCACACGTTGACGACGACTAGAGAGGAAGTCCGCCAGCCATGCGTGGAGATTTCCATGGATACCAAAGGAGGAGTGTTTGGTGAGCAGAGCGGGGTGCCAGACCGTGTCGAAGGCACGTGATATGTCGAGGGAGACAGCTCTAATTTCCTGTTTGGCATTGAGGACCTCCATCCATTGTTGAGACAGCAGAAGCAGCATGTCCAGAGTAGAGTGACCTGGTCTGAAACCAAATTGATGATCAGAGATCAAGCCATTGGAGAAGAGGAAAGATTTCATATCCGAAGCAATGATGGATTCCATGACTTTGCTGATAATTGGGAGAAGGCTGATTGGTCTGTAGTTGCTAGGATCTGTTTTTGCACCTTTTTTGTGCAAAGCGGTGATGTTGGCTGATTTCCAAGCAGATGGCAGTTGACCTTGAGCAAAAGAGAGGGTGAAGAGAACAGAGAGAGGGTGAGATAGAGCAGCAGAGCAGGATTTTAGGACCCGTGGGCTGATGCCGTCGGGTCCAGTTGCAGAATCAGAGTCGAGGGTTGACAGAAACTTTTCCACCTTGTCAGGAGGAAAGGACACGGAGTCCAGGAGCAGCAGGGTACGACTGGGTATGGTGGGTACAGAGAGGGATGGGTTTGGGACACAAGATTTAGAGGCAAACACAGAGTTGAGGCATTCAGCTTTTTCACGTGCGGAGTCAGCTGTGTAGCCGTTTGATGTAAGGGAGGGGATGGAGGGGGAACAAACACCAGAAACGGATTTGACCAGACGCCACCAGGATTTGGAAGAGGGAGACAGATAAGAGAGTTCGGTCTTGAGAACGGAGAGATATTGTTTCCTGGCTCTCCTGAGGGTGGACACACACTTGTTTCGGGCTTTGTGAAAGGAAATGAGATTTCCTTCCGTTGGATTTGCTTTCCAGGAGACGAAGGCAAGTTGTTTCTGGGCAACAGCCTCACCACAAGATTCCGTGTACCATGGACGGGAGGAAGGGTATGACAACTGAAGACGAGATGGGATAAATCTGTGCATGAGAGAGAGCAATTTACTTTGGAAGAATTCCCAGGATGAGTTGATGTCAGAGGTGGTAGAGATGGGAGACCAGTCCAGATGATTGATGGCTGCTTGAAGACCGTGCCAGTTGGCCTGAGTGAAATGCCAGACTCGTCGACGCTGAGCAGGCTCCCTGAGGATGGTCAGAGAGATGTCCACTTTAACAAGGACATGATCAGATGATCCGATCGGAGCAGAAGAAGAGCAGCAGACATTTTCAGGGAAGTTAGTCATAACCAAGTCCAGAAGAGAAGATGTTCCGTTGACTGAGATCCGGGTCGGGAAATTGACAGATTGTGTCAGTCCCAGTGAGTCGCAGAAGTCCTTTGCTGAGGAGCCATGGCTGGTGAGAGAGGTACCCACACCCAGCCAACTGGCATGATGACAGTTGAAATCACCACATATGAGGAAGAGAGAGTTGGGATGAGTAGATAGAAGTTGGTCCATATCATCAGACAGCGAGATGTAGATGGAGTCATCACTGTTTGGTGGACGGTACAACACACATATGAACAAGAGGTGGGAGCGAAGGGGAAGCCGTAGCCAGAGGTATTCCTGGGGGTGAGGTGGAGAGAGTGCAGTGCAGGGCGAGTGAGGAAGAGAGTTTTTGATAAAGATAGCAACCCCGCCTCCAGGACGAGGCTCAGGTCTATCATACCGGAGGAGGGAGTAGCCCGGGAGAGATACTATGGAATCAGAGACATCATAAAGGAGGAAAGTTTCTGTTAAGCAGATCACGTCTGGTTTGACAGAAGCAACCTGTATGGAGAGATCAGTTAAGTTTGAACGAAGGCCCCGGATGTTTGAGGTCCATACCGTTAATGAAGAGGAAGGGGGAGCATCAGATACAGAACAGGGGGGAGGAGGGGTAGGGTAAGATGTGGAAGAGGTGGAAGAGGTAGGGAGAGCTGTTGAAGGTGTGTCAGAGATTTCAGAATAGCTCGGAGAAAGGGAAGGATGGGGCGGACAAAAGGTTTGATGGTGATTGGGTGAGCCACAATGAGGTGTTATTTGAGGAGGGGGGAGAGCGAGGCAGAAGGTTGGGGGAGATGGAGGTGAGAGTTTGAAGGGGGAAGAAGCGGGGAGGACGCTTTGAGGAGGGGGAGTGAGAGGGGGGAAATTGAGAAGCAATGAGGGTGGGGAGATTTGAAGGGGAGGGGTGAGGGGGGAGTTTGGGAGGGAAGGGGCAAGGGGAGGGATTTGAAAGGGATGGGATATGGGGGAGATTTGGAGGGGAGGGGTGAGGCAGGAGTCTAGGAGGGGAGGGGCGAGGGGGCGTCTTGGCGGGGAGGGGTGAGGGGGTAGTTTAGGAGGGAGGGGGCAAGGGGGGAGATTTGAAAGGGATGGGTGATGGGGAAGATTTGGAGGGGAGGGGTGATGGGGAAGATTTGGAGGGGAGGGGTTATGGGGAAGATTTGGAGGGGAGGGGTGAGATTGGATTTTTGAAAGTGTACGATTTATGGGAAACGAACATTTATTGCAAAATGAGTTTCTTGTGACCTTCGAGTTAAAAATACGTTTAAGGACGCTGGATGGAGGATGGAGTGCAGGAGAGTTTAGGGAATGTAGAAAAAAGGCACTATAGGAGATGGATATTTTTTTTGGGATGAATTGATTTGGTGAGCAAGTCGAAAGCAGCCTTTTAAAGAAGAAGAAGAAAAAGGTGTTATAAAATATGACGGAATACATAACTTGAGGGGAAAATGTAAACATTGAAGGTTAATGAGTGAAAACTATCTGGGGAAATGGGGGAGAAACACGTGGTCGAAGAACGAACGAACGAATAAGAATGAATAAACGAATGAGAACAGATAAGGAAAATGTTTTTTTTTTTTTTTTTTTTTTTGAGTTGAGATTTACACAAGGAAGTAGGCTATGGGTGAAAAGACTGGGAATACAGAGAACGAAAGTTATTGGATCACAAAAGACGGACCGCTGAGAGAAAAACAAAGCCTCAAGGTTGTACAGTGCACACTGTACAAGGCCTCAAGACACGACACGGCAAACAGACGATCAATTTATGAAAGATAAACACCGAGAAACAACCAAAGTTGCACACAATAACTTAACACACCGAAAGATAAATACAGTTTCGACAAAATACAATTGTGAACAGACTTAACTTCGAAAAACGTGGAGACCGTGTGGAGCTTCGAAAATCCCTGCCGCCGTCTCCAAGATCTCGCGAGATCACGAGATCTTGGAGAGGGTTATATAAGGATGGGAGGTTAGGAATCCAGGGGGTATATGAGGATGGGAGGTTAGGAATCCAGCGGGTATATGAGGATGGGGGGGTTAGGAATCCAGGGGGTATATGAGGATGGGGGGTTAGGAATCCAGGGGTATATGAGGATGGGGGGTTAGGAATCCAGGGGGTACATAAGGATGGGAGGTTAGGAATCCAGGGGTTATATGAGGATGGGAGGTTAGGAATCCAGGGGTTATATAAGGATGGGAGGTTAGGAATCCAGGGGTTATATAAGGATGGGAGGTTAGGAATCTAGGGGTTATATAAGGGTTGGAGGTTAGGAATACAGGGGGTATATAAGGATGGGAGGTTAGGAATCCAGGGGGTATATGAGGATGGGGGGTTAGGAATCCAGGGGTTATATAAGGATGGGAGGTTAGGAATCTAGGGGGTATATGAGGATGGGGGGTTAGGAATCCAGGGGGTATATGAAGATGGGGGGTTAGGAATCCAGGGGTTATATAAGGATGGGAGGTTAGGAATCCAGGGGTTATATAAGGATGGGAGGTTAGGAATCCAGGGGGTATATGAGGATGGGAGGTTAGGAATCCAGGGGGTATATGAGGATGGGGGGTTAGGAATCCAGGGGGTATATGAGGATGGGAGGTTAGGAATCCAGGGGGTATATGAGGATGGGGGGTTAGGAATCCAGGGGGTATATGAGGATGGGAGGTTAGGAATCCAGGGGGTATATGAGGATGGGGGGTTAGGAATCCAGGGGTTATATAAGGTTGGGAGGTTAGGAATCCAGGGGGTATATAAGGATGGGAGGTTAGGAATCCAGGGGGTATATGAGGATGGGGGGTTAGGAATCCAGGGGTTATATAAGGATGGGAGGTTAGGAATCCAGGGGTTATATAAGGATGGGAGGTTAGGAATCCAGGGGTTATATAAGGATGGGAGGTTAGGAATCCAGGGGGTATATGAGGATGGGAGGTTAGGAATCCAGGGGGTATATGAGGATGGGGGGTTAGGAATCCAGGGGGTATATAAGGATGGGAGGTTAGGAATCCAGGGGTTATATAAGGATGGGAGGTTAGGAATCCAGGGGGTATATGAGGATGGGAGGTTAGGAATCCAGGGGTTATATAAGGATGGGAGGTTAGGAATCCAGGGGGTATATGAGGATGGGAGGTTAGGAATCCAGTGGGTATATGAGGATGGGGGGGGGGGGGGGGGTTAGGAATCCAGGGGTTATATAAGGATGGGAGGTTAGGAATCCAGGGGGTATATGAGGATGGGAGGTTAGGAATCCAGCGGGTATATGAGGATGGGGGGTTAGGAATCCAGGGGGTATATGAGGATGGGGGGTTAGGAATCCAGGGGGTATATGAGGATGGGGGGTTAGGAATCCAGGGGGTACATAAGGATGGGAGGTTAGGAATCCAGGGGTTATATGAGGATGGGAGGTTAGGAATCCAGGGGGTATATAAGGATGGGAGGTTAGGAATCCAGGGGTTATATAAGGATGGGAGGTTAGGAATCCAGGGGTTCTATAAGGGTAGGAGTTTAGGAATCCAGGGGGTATATGAGGATGGGGGGTTAGGAATCCAGGGGGTATATGAGGATGGGGGGTTAGGAATCCAGGGCTTATATAAGGATGGGAGGTTAGGAATCCAGGGGGTATATGAGGATGGGGGGTTAGGAATCCAGGGGGTACATAAGGATGGGAGGTTAGGAATCCAGGGGTTATATGAGGATGGGAGGTTAGGAATCCAGGGGGTATATAAGGATGGGAGGTTAGGAATCCAGGGGTTATATAAGGATGGGAGGTTAGGAATCCAGGGGTTATATAAGGGTGGGAGTTTAGGAATCCAGGGGGTATATGAGGATGGGGGGTTAGGAATCCAGGGGGTATATGAGGATGGGGGGTTAGGAATCCAGGGGTTATATAAGGATGGGAGGTTAGGAATCCAGGGGGTATATGAGGATGGGGGGTTAGGAATCCAGGGGGTATATGAGGATGGGGGGTTAGGAATCCAGGGCTTATATAAGGATGGGAGGTTAGGAATCCAGGGGTTATATAAGGGTGGGAGGTTAGGAATCCAGGGGGTATATAAGGATGGGAGGTTAGGAATCCAGGGGGTATATGAGGATGGGGGGTTAGGAATCCAGGGGTTATATAAGGATGGGAGGTTAGGAATCCAGGGGGTATATAAGGATGGGAGGTTAGGAATCCAGGGGGTATATGAGGATGGGGGGTTAGGAATCCAGGGGGTATATGAGGATGGGGGGTTAGGAATCCAGGGCTTATATAAGGATGGGAGGTTAGGAATCCAGGGGGTATATGAGGATGGGGGGTTAGGAATCCAGGGGGTACATAAGGATGGGAGGTTAGGAATCCAGGGGTTATATGAGGATGGGAGGTTAGGAATCCAGGGGGTATATAAGGATGGGAGGTTAGGAATCCAGGGGTTATATAAGGATGGGAGGTTAGGAATCCAGGGGTTATATAAGGGTGGGAGTTTAGGAATCCAGGGGGTATATGAGGATGGGGGGTTAGGAATCCAGGGGGTATATGAGGATGGGGGGTTAGGAATCCAGGGGTTATATAAGGATGGGAGGTTAGGAATCCAGGGGGTATATGAGGATGGGGGGTTAGGAATCCAGGGGGTATATGAGGATGGGGGGTTAGGAATCCAGGGCTTATATAAGGATGGGAGGTTAGGAATCCAGGGGTTATATAAGGGTGGGAGGTTAGGAATCCAGGGGGTATATAAGGATGGGAGGTTAGGAATCCAGGGGGTATATGAGGATGGGGGGTTAGGAATCCAGGGGTTATATAAGGATGGGAGGTTAGGAATCCAGGGGGTATATGAGGATGGGGGGTTAGGAATCCAGGGGGTATATGAGGATGGGGGGTTAGGAATCCAGGGGTTATATAAGGATGGGAGGTTAGGAATCCAGGGGTTATATAAGGATGGGAGGTTAGGAATCCAGGGGGTATATGAGGATGGGGGGTTAGGAATCCAGGGGTTATATAAGGATGGGAGGTTAGGAATCCAGGGGGTATATGAGGATGGGAGGTTAGGAATCCAGGGGGTATATGAGGATGGGGGGTTAGGAATCCAGGGGGTATATGAGGATGGGAGGTTAGGAATCCAGGGGGTATATGAGGGTGGGGGGTTAGGAATCCAGGGGTTATATAAGGATGGGAGGTTAGGAATCCAGGGGGTATATAAGGATGGGAGGTTAGGAATCCAGGGGGTATATGAGGATGGGGGGTTAGGAATCCAGGGGGTATATAAGGATGGGAGGTTAGGAATCCAGGGGGTATATAAGGATGGGAGGTTAGGAATCCAGGGGGTATATGAGGATGGGGGGTTAGGAATCCAGGGGGTATATGAGGATGGGGGGTTAGGAATCCAGGGGGTATATGAGGATGGGGGGTTAGGAATCCAGGGGGTGTATGGGATGGGGGGTTAGGAATCCAGGGGTTATATGAGGATGGGGGGTTAGGAATCCAGGGGGTATATGAGGATGGGAGGTTAGGAATCCAGGGGGTAAATGAGGATGGGAGGTTAGGAATCCAGGGGTTATATAAGGATGGGAGGTTAGGAATCCAGGGGGTAAATGAGGATGGGAGGTAGGAATCCAGGGGGTATATGAGGATGGGAGGTTAGGAATCTCAACAGGTTATGGACGGATTCAGATGAAACCTGGTGTACAGGTTGGATGTGTGACAAGGACAAATCTATTCGATGTTGATGAATCTCCGAATCTGGATCCGGATATGACAATTTTTAAAATTCCCAAGTGATTCTTCAACATTGAGGGATGGGGCCAAAAACGATATATATCACGATATCTCAAAAAATTGTATATGGATTATGGCAATAGGTGGTGGATGAGTTGGGTAGGTAACAAGAACAAGCCGATTCGATTTTGGTTCAAGTCCAGATCTAGATCTGGCCTATCAGTGGATACAAAACCTAAACTATTTGGCCTGGTGGAGCTGTGCGCTCTACGGAGTGATGTTCTAGTTAATAATATGAATTCCCTTACAAGGAAGGAGGATGTGGCCATGAGGTCCATCAAACCAGAACAATGGTTGCCAACCTATGGTTGAGCTGAACATCAATCAAGGAAGCAGCTCAAACCGTTTTTGAAGTCTTTCTTTGACTCGGTCAGGGTTCAATATGAAGCACCTGCGTCTGTAGACCTACTCGGTTATTGACTATGCCTTGACAATGACCCAAAGAGTTGTTGCTCTCCTTTGCATTCATCAAACCCATGGGGATCATCCCTCTTTTCAGATGATTTTGGTTGGATATCCATCATTTGTTTTTGTTCAGTGCCTAATTTTGCTCAAATTGCAGTGGATTTCTCGCTTGAGGCCTACGTCGTAAAACACAGGAGGCTGCCAAGATGGTATCCGACCAGCAACAGTCCTAATTCATTCGCTCATTTGTATCCAGAACTTGACCGATGGGTTGCATCATTGCCAGAGCTTGCTGGTGCAGCAGCGTCTCGGGAAAGCGAAGGCAGGAATTTGGAACTCGTCCAGGAAGCCGATGAAGATGGCGTACTCTTCGTGGAAGACAACGTGGCATCTTTGACCTGCACCAGCAAGCTCTGGCAGATGGAACACCCGGCTCATCATCTCATCCAAGAGTTTGCGCACTTTTGATGAAATGCCTGTGAAACAGCAATCCTGCTGCTCATAGTCTGGGACTGTGGGTCAAGAATCGAACGCAGACGAGACGGGTCAAAGGAAAGTGCTTTCTTTGTGCTATCCTGGTAACTCACCAGGCCTAATGAGGCAAAGTAATCAATGCAACATGAACCCCGATCCGCTATGCAGGATTTTGTAATATGGACATATTACTGATCCGACATTTACAAGGACTCCTTAATCTGGTGGATGTGGATGGTTTGAGTGAAGCCTTTTGCATTAAATGGCCAGGACATTTTTCCCCATATAATACATGTTAAGTAAAGCAGGAAGTCTTCATACACTCAATACGTGGGAAAAATAAATTGTACAAAGTTTTTTTTATGAATTCCCGTAAGAATATGGTTTCCTTTGCTCTGAAGATCATTTGCACATCCAAGTGCAAATTCCTTTGTGACTTCTTCCGACATCATCAGAAGCTGCTTTGGACCTAATTCCCGATTCGTGATGCTCATGAATTATTCAGGTATCCTACCTTCTTGCTGAGACAATGATGTCATGGAAGCCGCAGTGATTTGTTATGAAGAATAAATCACTCATCGTTGAAATCATTCATGATGTTCAGTCAACATCTTGGTTTGATTTGTATCGTTAATCACCTAGGTGACGACTTTACGAAACACCTGTATTATAGTATTTGGGGAATGTTAGGAACCTTCCAAGGAGGAGCATTTTTTGTATTGTCTTCAGTGATGTACCACTGTGTGTGGTACGGAATGAGGTGTTTCACAGCAGCCGGAGTGCAAATCCTGCCACCAACCACTTTGAGAGAGCTAACAGGAACCGAACATCTACACCGTAAAAAACCGTTTGTTTAATCACGAATTTGCCAGTTTTAAAATCCTCTTTACGAGTTAGACGAAGCGCTGATGTGTGGTTTATTCACACAGCAGTTTGAACGGAAACATCTATTATTCTACGACAGTAGAAACCCTTTAGAAGGACACGGAACGAGCACAAACAATTATATATACAGTCGTGATATTTTGCGAAGCAATATAAAAATATATTATAAAACTATACAGAAGGAACCCACAAACAACAACAACCACGAAAACAATCGAGGTTTTTTTTGTTTATTTTGTATACTGCATCGAGGCTCGTGAAAGAGCGAACTTTCATCACACAAAAAAATCAAACAGACAAACAAACAAAACATATAATAAGGGGAGCCATAGACAAGATGCGGAGAGAAGGGGAAGCACAAACACAACATTTGAGAGTAGGGACATCGGGAGATCTATGGGAGGGAGAGGGCTTGGGGGGAGGAGGCGTGGGAAGTGGGGGGTTGTGGGGGTTTGGGAGAAGTATAAAACACAAAGACACTGCAAGGACTTCCAGGAAAGAAGTTGGTATTTCAAAAAAGTGTATCTGGGGTGAAATTAGCAGGGGTAGAAAAGATCAAGGATTTGGATGGAGGAAGATAAGAGATGGTGGTGAACAGCTGTTTTAAAGACCTGGAGGGAGGAGTTGGATTGAAGGGAGTGGGGGAGTTTGTTCCAAAGGCGGGAGAAAAGAGGAATGAAGGAGTGAAGGTGAGCATGGAGTCTTGATTTTGGCAGTTTAACCATAAGAGGGTTGCAGGCAGATCTTGTGCGACCTGTAGGAATATTTGGGGGACAGAGCACAGAGAGACATGGGGGAGCAAGGCCAGAGAGGAGTCGATAGAAGACAGAAAGACCACCAACCTGCCTGCGGTGAGCAAGTGAAAGGCCTCAGAGTTCGCTTCATCGCAGGAGATTCCAATGATTCTGAAAACTTTGGTTTCAACAGCTTGAAGCCGAGCTAGATGTGAGGCAGGAGCACCGGCCCAGAGGGGTGAACAGTATTCCATTGAGCTGCGGATGAAAGCCTTGTATGTGGTGAGGAGCTCAGGTGTGCCACGGAAGGACTTCGCATGACGGAGGGTGCCCAGTCGGCGACTGCCTTTGGAGGCCAGATTGGAAATGTGGTTTTCCCAGGAAATATCATGGCAGATAGTGAGACCCAAAAGCTTGAATGACAGAAGTTCTTGGAGAGGATTGTTCAGAAAGTAGATGGGAGGGTTGTCCAGTCGGTCTTTTGGGAGAGACATAGTAAGAGTGTGAGATTTGTCAGGATTGAAAGACATGTTCCACTTGTTTAATCAGTCTGTGATTTTGTCCAGATCTGCAGAGAGTGAGGAGGCCACAGACTGCCGATCTGAGGGATGAGGAATGGAGCGGCAGAGAGTGGAGTCATCAGCAGAGATAGAGAGGATTTTCAAGAGAGTCAGAGAGATCATTGACGAAGACCAGAAAAAGCACAGGGCCCAGAACACTGCCTTGGGGAACTCCAGCCTGAACAGGAAGGGGAAATGAGAGAAACCCATTCAGGGCCACACGTTGACTACGACTAGAGAGGAAGTACGCAAGCCATGCTTTGAGATTTCCATGGATACCATAGGAGGAGAGTTTGGTGAGCAGAGCGGGGTGCCAGACCGTATCGAAGGCATGCGATATGTCAAGGGAGACAGCCCTAATTTCCTGTTTGACATTGAGGACCTCCATCCATTGCTGAGACAGCAGAAGCAGCATGTCCAGAGTAGAGTGACCAGGTCTGAAACCAAATTGATGGTCAGAGATCAAGCCATTGGAGAAGAGGAAAGATTTGATATTCGAAGCAATGATGGATTCCATTTCTTTGCTGATAATTGGGAGAAGGCTGATTGGTCTGTAGTTGCAAGGATCTGTTTTTGCACCTTTTTGGGTAAAGCGGTGATGTTGGCTGATTTCCAAGCTATTGGCACATGACCTTGATCAAAAGAGAGGGTGAAGAGCACAGTGAGAGGGAGTGAAAGAGCGGAAGAGCAGGATTTTAGGACCCGTGGGTTGATGCCGTCAGGTCCAGTTCCAGAATCAGAGTCGAGGATTGACAGAAACTTCTCCACCTTGTCAGGAGAAAAGGACACAGAGTCCAGGAGCAGCTGGGTATGACTGGGTATGGTGGGTACAGAGATGGATGGGTTTGGGACACAAGATTTTGAGGCAAACACAGAGTTGAGGCATTCAGCTTTTTCATGTGCGGAGTCGGCTGTGTAGTCGTTTGATGTAAGGGAGGGGATGGAGGGGGAACAAACACAAGAAACAGATTTGACCAGACACCACCAGGATTTGGAAGAGGGAGACATGTTTGAGAGTTCAGTCTTGAGAGAGGAGAGATATTGTTTCCTGGCTCTCCTGAGGGTGGACACGCACTTTCTTCGGGCTTTGTGGAAGGAAATGAGATTTCCTTCCGTTGGATTTGCTTTGCAGGAAGCAAAGGCAAGTTGTTTCTGGGCAACTGCCTCACCACAAGATTCTGTGAACCATGGACTGGAGGAAGGGTGTGACAACTGAAGACGAGATGGGATAAATCTGTGCATGAGAGACAGCAATTTACATTGGAAGAATTCCCATGATGAGTTGATGTCAGAGGCGGTAGAGATGGGAGACCAGTCCAGATGATTGATGGCTGCTTGAAGACCGTGCCAGTTGGCCTGAGTGAAATGCCAGACTCGGCGATGCTGAGGAGGCTGTCTGAGAATGGTTGGAGAGATGTCCACTTTAACAAGCACATGATCAGATGAGCCGATTGGAGCAGAAGAAGAGCAGCAGACATTTGCAGGGAAGTTAGTCATAACCAAGTCAAGAAGAGAAGATGCTCTGTTGACTGAGATCCGGGTCGGGAAATTGACAGATTGTGTCGGTCCCAGTGAGTCGCAGAAGACCTTTGCTGAGGAGCCATGGCTCGTGAGAGAGGTACCCACACCCAGCCAACTGGCATGGTGACAATTGAAATCACCACATATGAGGAAGAGAGAGAGTTGGGATGAGTAGATAGAAGTTGGTCCATATTATCAGACAGCGAGATGTAGATGGAGTCATCACTGTTTGGTGGACGGTACAACACACATATGAACAAAAGGTGGGAGCGAAGGGGAAGCCGTAGCCAAAGGTACTCCTGGGGGTGAGGTGGAGAGAGGGCAGTGCATGGAGAGTGAGGAAGAGAGTTTTTTTTTATAAAGATAGCAACCCCACCTCCAGGACGAGGCTCAGGTCTATCACACCGGAGGAGGGAGTAACCTGGGAGAGATACTAAGGAATCAGAGTCATCATGAAGGAGGAAAGTTTCTGTTAAGCAGATCAAGTCTGGTTTGTCAGAAGCAACCTGAATGGAGAGATCAGTCAAGTTTGAACGAAGGCCCCGGATGTTTGAGGTCCATACCGTTAATGAAGAGGAAGGGGGAACATCGGATACAGCACAGAGGGGGGGGGGGGGGGAGGGGTAGGGGGTAAGATGTGGAAGAGGTTGAAGAGGTAGGGAGAGCTGTTGAAAGTGTGTCAGAGATTTCAGAATAGCTCGGAGAAAGGGATGGATGGGGCGGAGAAAAGGTTTCATGGTGATTGGGTGAGGCACAGTGAGGCGTTATTTGAGGGGGGGGGGGGGGCAGAGCGAGGAAGAAGGTTGGGGGAGATGGAGGTGAGAGTTGGAAGGGGGAAGAAGCGGGGAGGTTTTTAAGTGTTTTAGCGGGGAAGTGTTTTAAAAGATCCTTCTTTATTTTCACGTGTTTTACTTCATGTGTTTCACGTGTTTGTTTGTGTTTCACAATGAATGAAAAACGTAAAGATAGAGCATGCAGATTGTGATACCTGACAGGTTCGACGATATGTTCGGCCTGAACGCCATAGGAATCAAAATGGCGGCGTGTGGAGTCAGCCATCGAACCACCGTAATGACATCACATCACTCCTGTCATGTGACCAGATCCTCATCTCTGATTGGTGTACGGATGAGGGGACATACATACATACATACATACGAACAACAAAACACTGTTCTAGATGGCTGTGCCCTATGTGATACGCTGTAAAAAAAAATTACAAGAAGGCAAAAAGCAGAACAGGGTGCGGCTCACCAGAGGACCTGAGTTTGATTCCTGGTCTGAGCATGTAATATTTCTCACATATATCAATTGGTTATTCATGAAAGAGTTCATTTGGAAAAATTGTTTCTCCATAATTCATCTAAATGTGTCATTATTGGTAGGGGTCAATCATTTTGTAGAGACTGTGTATATGTGGGGAGTGTGCTGAAACATTCACTTCTATCTGTTTGTTTTGGGACAAAATGTGATGAAAGTTGATGGTTGCACTCAAGGTGTGCATGGGAACATTCTACTAAATTGGGATGGCCACGTCCAACACAGGGTCGCTCCCCCTCTTTTCTTTCCGGTCACTAGGGAGTGGGTTTTTCTAGTATATATAATCAATACACATATTAACTAAATAATTGGTAATTATCACCATTGATGTCAGTTTCTCCAGCTCCACTTGCATCATCCTCCTGCATCAAAAACCAGTATTAACAGAACAGCTGTAATTGGCAATAGAAAGTACAAAACAGCAAAGCAAATTTATAAACTCAGGCAAAATGTCAAAAAACCGAGATTCTGGGAATACAAAGCTCATATTCGATGATGAGGACATGATGAGCATCATTGAATGCCATGTCCAATTTATATGTTCACTGTGTGTATAATATTCCCCCAAGTCTTTTACAAATCGTCTGGGTTTTTTTTTTTTTTTTTTTTTTTTTTTTTTGTATACAAGATCGAGGCTCGTGAAAGAGCTAACAATAATCACAAAAAAGACAAACCGACACACAAAACACAAAAAAACAAGGGGAGCGGCAGACAAGATGGGGAGAGAGGGGGGGAAGGACACAAACACAACATTTGAGAGCAGGGACATCGGGAGGACTTGGGGGGGAAGTGGGAGAGGAATAAAACATATGAACGCTGCAAGGACTCTGGGGTGAATTACCGGGGGTAGAAAAGATCAAGGTTTTCGATGGGGGAAGATAAGAGATGGTGGTGAACAGCTGTTTTAAAGACCTGGAGGGAGGAGTGGGATTGAATGGAGTGGGGGAGTTTGTTCCAGAGGCGGGAGAAAAGGGGAATGAAAGAGTGAAGGTGAGCAGAGAGCCTAGACTTTGGCAGTTTAACCATAAGAGGGTTGCAGGCAGATCTTGTGCGACCTGAAGGAATATTTGGGGGACAGAGCACAGAGAGAGCTGGGGGAGCAAGGCCAGAGAGGAGTCGGTAGAAGACAGAAAGACCACCAACCTGCCTGCGGTGAGTGAGTGAAAGGCCCTCGGAGTTGACTACATCGCAGGAGATTCCAATGATTCTGAAAGCTTTGGCCTCAACAGCGTGAAGCCGAGCAAGGTGTGAGGCAGGAGCACCAGCCCAGAGGGGGGAACAGTATTCCATTGAGCTGCGGATGAAAGCCTTGTATGTGGTGAGGAGCTCAGGTGTGCCAAGGAAGGACTTCGCACGACGGAGGATGCCCAGTCGGCGACTGGCTTTGGAGGCCAGCTTGGAAATGTGGTTTTCCCAAGAAAGATCATGGCAGATAGTGAGACCCAAAAGCTTGAGCGACAGAACTTCTTGGAGAGGATTGTTGAGAAAGTAGATGGGAGGGTTGTCCAGTCGGTCCTTTCGGAGAGACATTGTAAGAGTGTGAGATTTGTCAGGATTGAAAGACATGTTCCACTTGTTTGACCAGTCTGTGATTTTGTCCAGGTCTGCAGAGAGTGAGGAGGCTGCAGACTGCCGATCTGAGGGATGAGGAATGGAGCGGCAGATAGTGGAGTCATCAGCAAAGAGATAGAGAGGATTTTCCAGAGAGTCGGAGAGGTCATTGATGAAGACCAGAAATAGCACAGGGCCCAGAACACTGCCTTGGGGAACTCCAGCCAGAACAGGAAGGGAAGATGAGAGAAATCCATTCAGGGCCACACGTTGCCTACGACCAGAGAGGAAAATCCGCAAGCCATGAGTGGAGATTTCCCTGAATACCATAGGAGGTGAGTTTGGTGAGCAGAGCTGGGTGCCAGACTGTATCGAAGGCACGTGATATGTCAAGTGAGACAGCTCTGATTTCCTGTTTGGCATTGAGGACCTCCATCCATTGTTGAGACAGCAGAAGCAACATGTCCAGAGTAGAATGACCTGGTCTGAATCCAAATTGATGATCAGAGATCAAGCCATTGGAGAAGAGGAAGGATTTGATATCTGAAGCAATGATGGATTCCATGACTTTGCTGATAATTGGGAGCAGGCTGATTGGTCTGTAGTTGCAAGGATTTGTTTTTGCACCTTTTTTGTGTAAAGCGGTAATGTTTGCTGATTTCCAAGATGCTGGCAGATGACCTTGAGCAAAAGAGAGGGTGAAAAGAACAGAGAGAGGGTGAGATAGAGCGGCAGAGCAGGATTTTAGGACCCGAGGGCTGATGCCATCTGGGCCAGTTGCAGAATCAGAGTCGAGGTTTGATAAAAACTTCTCCACCTTGTCAGGAGAGAAGGACACAGAGTCCAGGAGCAGTTGGGTTCGACTGGGAAAGGTGGGAACAGAGAGAGATGGGTTTGGGACACAAGATTTTGAGGCAAACACAGAGTTGAGGCATTCGGCTTTGTCACGTGCGGTGTCAACTGTGTAGCCATTTGAGGTAAGGGAGGGGATGGAGGGGGAACAAACACCAGAAACGGATTTGACCAGACGCCACCAGGATTTGGAGGAAGGAGACAGGTTTGAGAGTTCAAACTTGAGTGTGGAGAGATAGTGCTTCCTGGCACTCCTGAGGGTAGAAACACACTTGTTTCGAGCTTGGTGGAAGGAACTGAGATTGCCTTCAGTTGGATTTGCCTTCCAAGAGGCAAAGGCAAGTTGTTTCAGGGCAACTGCCTCACCACAAGATTCAGTGTACCATGGACGGGAGGAAGGGTAAGACAACTGAAGACGAGATGGGATAAATCTGTGCATGAGAGAGAGCAGTTTGCTTTGGAAGAATTCCCAGGAAGAATTGATGTCAGAGGCATTAGAGATGGGAGACCAGTCCAGTTGATTGATGGCTGCTTGCAGACCGTGCCAGTCGGCCTGAGTGAAATGCCAGACTCGTCGGCGCTGAGGAGGCTCTCTGAGAATGGCCAGTGAGATGTCCACTTTGACAAGCACATGATCAGAAGAACTGATTGGAGCAGAAGAAGAGCAGCAGACATTAGCAGGGAAGTTAGTCATAACCAAGTCTAGAAGAGAAGATACTCCATTGGCTGAGATCCGGGTCGGGAAATTGACAGATTGTGTCAATCCCAGTGAGTCACAGAAGTCCTTTGCTGAGGTCCCATGACTGGTGAGAGAGGAACCCACACCCAACCAGGTGGCATGATGACAATTGAAGTCACCACATATGAGGAAGAGAGAGTTGGGATGAGTGGATAGAAGTTGGTCCATGTTGTCAGACAGTGAAATGTAGATGGAGTCATCACTGTTTGGGGGACGGTACAGAACACATATGAACAAAAGGTGGGAGCGGAGAGGAAGCCGTAGCCAGAGGTACTCCTGGGGGTGAGGAGGAGAGAGGGCAGTGCAAGGAGAGTGAGGAAGAGAGTTTTTGATAAAGATAGCCACCCCACCACCAGGCCGAGGCTCAGGTCTATCATACCGGAGGAAGGAGTAACCAGGAAGAGATATTAAGGAATCAGAGACATCTTGAAGGAGGAAAGTCTCTGTTAAGCAGATCAAGTCTGGATTGTCAGAAGCAACCTGTATGGAGAGATCAGTCAGGTTTGAGCGAAGGCCCCGGATGTTTGAGGTCCATACCGTTAATGAAGAGAGAGGGGGAGCATCGGGTACAGGACAGGGGAGGGGAGGAGTAGGGTAAGATGAAGGATGAGGGGGGGGGGTAGGGAGAGCAGTTGTTAGTGTGTCAGCGATTGCAGAAGAGTTCCAAGAAAGGGAAGGATGAGGAGGATGAAAGGTTTGAAGGTGAAGGGATGAGGCACAGAGAGGGGTTGTTTGAGGGGGGGCAGAGGAAAGAAGAAGGTTGGGGGGGGGGTGGAGGTATGAGATAGAAGGGAGACGAAGTGGGGAGGAGGCAGCTTTGAGGAGGAGGGGGGAGGAGGGAGAATTGGAGAGGAATGGTATGGGGGGAGATTTGAATGGGAGGGGTTGGGGGGGAGTTTTGAAGGGGAGGAGTGAGGGGGGAGTTTAGGAGGGGAAGGGCAAGGGGGGAGTTCAGGAGTGGAAGGGCAAGGGGGGAGTTCAGGAGTGGAGGGGTAGGGGGGGAGTTTAGGAGTGTAGGTGCAAGGGGAGGGATTTGGATGGGAGGGGCAAGAGGGGAATTTAGAAAGTGGATGATTAATGAAAGACGAACATTGAAAACAAATTGGGTTTGTTGTGATTTTCAAGTTAGCAATCCGGTTCAGAATGATGGAGGAGGGATGGAATGAATGTGAATTTAGACCATGTAGTGAGGGAGACGTATAAGATATTGAATTTCTTTTTTTTGAGGTGGAATGAGTTGGAGAGGAAATTGAGAAAAGCCTTTTAAATAGGAAGAAAAACAGCGTGTTGTAAAATACCACTGAGTAAAACACTGAAGGGGAAAGGTTATACATATTTAAATAATATTTAAACAGAACCGTGAACAATCTTATGTGCACAAAAATACCAACGGGGGGAGAGCCGAGAGGGACCACCACGAGTCACGTGAAGGGCAAACGGTGGATGGCAAGGAGTTAATGGGGGCGGGGCGAACAGCACACCTGGACAGAAAATACAGGATGAGTCAACAGTACACGTGGAGAAAGGAAAATAAATGTTTTTGGTTTTTTTTTTGTTTGTTTGGTTTTTGGGGGTGGGGGTGGGGGTGTGGGGGTGTGGGGGGGAGGTGGGGATTTAGAACGTTAGACAGAGTATTATGTTCGGGGTAGAAGGGAAAAAAACTAAGAGCCAAGCAAAACACGATTAAGATAACAAACACCGACGGGGGTACAACTACAAGGCCGCACACGAGGAGCAGAACACGATTAAATAATTACAAGTTACAGGAAATTCAAACCAAAAGTAACTATAATCAAAACAATAACGCATGGACGATAAAATAACGAGTTGAAATTTGACAATCTATCTGGGGAAATGGGGGAGAAACACGTGGTCGAAGAACGAACGAACGAACGAATAAGAATGAATAAACGAATGAGAACAGAGAAGGAAATGTTTTTTTTTTGGATTTTTTTGAGTTGTGATTTACACAAGGAAGAGGGCTATGGGGTGAAAAGATTGGGAAAACAGAGAACGAAAGTTATTGGATCACAAAAACACGGACCGCTGAGAGAAAAACAAAGCCTCAAGGTTGTACAGTGTTCACTGTACAACTACAAGGCCTCAAAACACGACCCGAATTAACACGATTTTCAATACAGGTATGAAAGATTTGCACCGAAAATCTTCGTCGGGAGACAATATATACACCATAAAATAAATAGTTATAACGAAAATACAAATGGGAACAATTACTTAACTTCGATTTCGATGGATAGCATGGAGAGCTGAGAATAAACGAACCCTCGCCAATATCACCTGATATCCGACAGAAACTAGTTTAGGGCAGGAATTTTACAAGAATGCCGGTGGCAAAATTTGCATAGTCTCTGTGACAGAGTCTGTGGGGTCTTTAATGAGTCTGTGCGATCTTTAATGAGTCTGAAGGGGTCTTTAATGAGTCTGTGCGATCTTTAATGAGTCTATGGGATCTTTAATGAGTCTGTGCGATCTTTAATGAGTCTGTGGGATCTTTAATGAGTCTGTGCGATCTTTAATGTCCACCAGCAATATCAGTGCTGGTAGATGGGTCCCCAACTTAATGTTTCATCTGACAGATGGCTCACTTTTTTATGGAATGCCCATATGCAGCCTTTGGGAAATGCATTCCCACCATCAGAATAGGGACACGTCTCCCTTTCTCATCATATTTCTGTCCATCTTCAGCTGGCATAGGAATGATGGGTTGTGTGCAGTTTGCATACCTCCAGACGGTGCCCTGTTAGTCATTATGTGTGGTACCCCAGGGCATCGCTCATTATCAATGCTTTGGGTTTCTTTGCTTTGGAGAATCGAAGACAGCGAACCTCGTTATACAGGAATGTCTGATTGGCACACTGTACACTTTGGCACCGGTTTTTCTCTGCCACAGCATTGCTGTCAGAAGGAATACCAAACTCGGTGGCCTAATGGTACATTAGAGCGTCCTGTCCGATTCTCTGGGAGTTCGGCAGCTCGCACTCTGGCCAAGACATCGCAAATAGTTTGGGAATGTTACATGCTGCTTACTTGCTTGATGACATTCAGCATTTAAGAGGATAGAACATGGACCAATAACCAGAGGTTTGGCAATTTTGAGTTTGGCCAGTTTTGGCCAGACACAATTTGGCACAATTTTGTTTTGCTGTTTGTTTGTTTGGGCACAATTTTGCACAAGTTTTAGCACAATTTGGCACAAGTTTTGGCACAATTTGGCACAATTTGGCACAAGTTTTGGCACAATTTTAGCACAATTTGGCACAAGTTTTGGCACAAGTTTTAGCACAATTTGGCACAATTTTTGCACAATTTTTGCACAATGTGGCACAAGTTTTGGCACAGGTTTTGGCACAATTTGGCACAAGTTTTTGGTACAATTTGTAACAACTTTTGCCACAATTTACACAACTTTTGGCACATTTGGCACAATTTTGGCGCAAGTTTTGGCACAATTTGGCACATTTTTTGGCACAATTTTTGGCACAGTTTTGGCACAATTTGGCACAGGTTTGGGCACAAGTTTTGGCACAGGTTTTGGCACAAGTTTTGGCACAATTTTGGCACGGGTTGTGGCACAATTTGGCGCAAGTTTTGGGAGAATTTGGCACAACTTTTGGCACAATTTGGCACAGGTTTTGGCACAAATTTTGGTACAACTTTGCACAAGTTTTGGCACAGTTTTGGCACAATTTTGGTGCAAGCTTTGGCACAAGTTGGCACAACTTGGCACATTTGTTTTAGACGTCTGGTATGGAAGCGCTCCATTTTAGAAACATTAGTTAGTAACCAGCGCATTTTCTTGTTCCCGGCATTCCGTTGTAAATAAACCCTTATATTATTTTCCCCTGTATATTCTAAACCTGTTCCCACTTGCGTTAATTTCCTACAGGCTCCAAGGACCGTCAGGTCCATCAGGCATCCCAAGATCCCAAGGTGTCCTTCATGGAGAGAAGGCAAGCTATTGCTGGCACCAGCTGGCTTGCTGACACCGTCAGGTCCGTCAGGAATCCCAAGATCCCAAGGTGTCCTTCATGGAGAGAAGGCAAGCTATTGCTGGCACCAGCTGGCTTGCTGACACCGTCGGGTCCGTCAGGTAAAAGCTTCCCGCTTCTTCTTCTTCTCTCTTCCCCCCGCACATATATAGTGAAACCCGTATTTGAACTGAACGCCTTTGCAGTTAAAGCTGGCTTTGGCTATCTGTGATTTCCCCAGTATTAACCAAGGGGGAGTCACGCGACAATATGTTCTGTTAACGCATCAAGCATGAGACCTTCCATCAACTTGCCTATCACCGATGTTAAACTAATTTGGCGGAAGTTATTTACCTTCTCTTCATTGAAAAATGGCTTGTAGTTGTTGTATGATGCTGGGTATTTGTTAAAGTATCGATCCTGTACTTCGTGACGTTCAAGGCCATCTCCAACTGCTTGTCTCAGCTCTTTGGAAAGCCATTTTTGATACAACGTCTACTACATGTGTTACACTCTTGTTGCTCGAATCCTTCAGGGGAATTTTATTTTTGTCCTCGCCTGAGGAGAGGGTATTGCATTTGAGTTAATTTGTCTGTCTGTTTGTCTGTCTGTTTGTTTGTCCGCACAGAATAAATATGATTTTCTCTGCAACCGTTGGTCCGATTGACAGAAAATTTTCACCATAGGTGAAACTCCACCTGCAGAATATTTTAATGATAACGATGACGTCATATGTCACGAGGTTCTGCCGCCATCTTGGAAAAACCGAAAAACCTTTGCACCTCTATATCTCCGAAAGCGCTGAATAGAAAAAATTGAGACATGGCTCATTGTAAAGAACACTCCATGTGGGATAACATATGTTAATGATGATGGCATAGGTGCCTCTGTTATGATGTCATAATTTGACAAGTACAAAACTTCCTTCCGATTAAGATGAAATTTCTTCAGCATAATCTTGGAATAAATTAGTGGAGAAAAAAAAATAATGATGACGTCATCTGTCACGTTGTTCGGCCGCCATATTAGTTTCAACACAAAAGCCTTAAAAACCACTGAAAATACATCTTGGCGAAGGTTTGCATTCTCTGATTGATCTTTCTTGTTTTATTTGTGAATCTGAAGGGAGGTCCATCAATATTTCAAACATCTCACCAGCATTCAATGATTTATACCATCGTCAGTGGTGGGTGATTATTGATGAACTGGTGCACAATCAATTTCCACATTATCGATTGTGTTTGTTATGACTTGCCATCAAATTGTAGTGATTTTTGACACTTTAATGCAAAAAGATGCTCCAGAATCAATACCCACAAATTATCTGAAAAACACTTGCTCCCAGCTTGTCATAATAAATACTGCAGTCTTTTTGTGGTGGCTTACTCTGTCTATATATGATGTACAATGAATTATAGGTCTATCAATGCAGGAGGTGCAGCATTATTTAGGTGATTATTTGCCCCCGTTGGACTTCGGCTGGTTAAAAAGAATTCCTCTTTATCATCGCCGCCCGCCCCATAAAAGTCGTGCGCCCCTAAAAATCTTTCTTTTTTCTTTTTGCTCGCGAAGTCAGTAAAATCCGTTCCCGCTCAGTGGAACAGGTTCGAATTTTGTGTGTGGTCGCGTAGTGTCTGAGCCAAGTTACATGTGCGCGACAGTTTGACAGAAAATGCCGTTCGTTGTTTGCCAAATTGGGCGAACGTCCAGTGTTCTGAAGGCCTGGGTTGGTGTCAAAGTGGCAGAAAATATCACTCTGGACGAACTGTATTATGAGCTCGTGTCGGGAACTCTTGATGGTAAGAAATATAACCGTTTTAATGTACGTTGTTGTTGTTGTTGTTGTTGTTGTTGTTGTTGTTGTTGTTGTTGAATATTTAGTGTGTGCGGGTTTCCCCCTCACTCGCCATTTACGTGGACCGCAGGTTTTGCTTCTGATAAATGCTGTGTGCGCTTCCTTATTTTATTCATAAAGAATGGTGGGAAATGTTGGACTCGAGTTCTGTTCTAAACTAAAATCTGTCGATATGTCTGTACTGGGATCCCAGATCTGTATTTCTAGTTTTCATTCCCGGGTGGTTCAAGATTCCAAACCAAATCCAGACTTGGAAAAGACAGAATTTCAGTACAACACACTGAATTTGATCTGAGACTGATGAATACTTGCAATTATTAGTTGTGAAAGGAAGTGTGTGTGTGTAGGGGGGGGGGGGGGGGTGCTCATTTTTTCAATGTACAATTTTTCCCCACATTTTTGTTGTTTGAACCTTGATGTTTGTGGCTTGGGTGATAGGTAAACAGTATAGTAGACAATGTACAAGTATATTTTATAGTGATTTTTCTTTTTCAGGTGTACCAATTGAGGACACCAATGGAGTGGTAAACATCTCAGTGGGAGATAAAAAGACTATGACCCATGTTGTAGCTAGAGATTCAACAATGGCAGATGTCATCAATATGAATGATCGTTTTAAGGCCATTTTTCCCCGCTAGGGCGGGGGTTAGCCTTGCGGGCCCCATGACAATCATGGTTCCCTGTTTGAGGCAATGTTTTTATGGCCGGATGCCCTTCCTGACGCCAACCCTTGGTCGCCTCTTACGATGCGCAGGGATACGGTGTACCTATTCTAAATCGGGGTACACACCGTGATCATTCATCCCAGCAAGCTGGTACTCAATTTGCCGACCTCGGAAGGATGACAGGCCGAGTCAACCCCCCTGGCGTTAATTCAGAGATCGACCGGGATTCGAACCCAGGATCCTAGGATCCCAAGCCGGCACCCTAACCGCTAAGCCAACGCCAGGGTATACCCTTGGAATATATCATCAATACCCTTGGAAATTTCATTGAGTTCGTTATTACTGTCCTGGATCAGCCAAACCAACAGAAGACCAATGAACATAATGCTTTCGATATGAGTAGTGTAATAATGTTGCTTCTGGGACACCTCCGTTTAACATGGGAAATCCCTATCTAATGTCATTTACCCCCTTGTCTTTTTCAAAAATCATAAACACCTCTATTTCTCCCACCCTCATCTTTATGAACCTTTTGTCTGTAGTACCTATCCTTAATGTTGTTCATTAGACCACTCAAACACTACAAATATTTGTTTTCTCTTATAGACCTATCATCCTTCTTCTACATATCATCTGGCAGATTAATCTTTGACCCACTCAAACATTGACCCATTCACTTCCATATTAATTCTTTCCCTCCCTCATTGCCCCTAAACACCTATATTTCTCTCACCCTGTTCTTTACGAACCTTCTAACCTTTTGACATGTTATCCTTATTCATTAGACCACTTAAACACCTGTGATCCTTCTGACCTCATGGACCTTTTAACCTTTTACTCTTAATATCATCTGGTGAATATAACCCACTCAAACAACGACCCTACAAATATTTGTTTATGCGTGGGAAATAATTTAATTCTCCTACAACTCTCTTCACCATCTAATATATTAACAAAAAATATGTTTGAGTTTGGTTCTTTATTAAGATATTTTAACTGAGCTAAGATAAAATGGTAAACCTCCCTCAATGTTCTTGCTTGAGCGCCTCCAGTGCCACATACCATTTTTAAATTAAAGTATATATTTTCCTGACAACCATCAAAGTTTTCCGTCCACTCAAAAATATTTCCATCTTTTTTACCCAATTCACCGGTATTTAAATTAATTCTCTTATTTGTTTTGTGAACTTTTTTACCAGTTGCCTTTTCAATTATACCTATTTGATATTTTTCACATTCATTATGTTTTCCATTTATATACCAAGGTTGATTACACCTCCACTCTTTAGTCTGGTTGATACTTGGTTCTATCATTTATATAATAGTAAAAAAGGCGGCGGTAGCCCGTTAAAATCCCCAACCCCCCCCCCCCCCCTTTTTAACTTATCACTTATATATATCTTATCACTTATATATATCTTATCACTTATATATATATCTTATCACTTATATACTTATATAACCATAAGGGAGACTATCAATTCCATTTTCTAAAATAAACCTCTTATCATCAAAAGCCCCCAATGCTTTCTTATTTATCTCTTCTGAATATAATTGATGTTTATAACTTCTTATTCCATTAATCTTTCTAAACTCTTCTTTCTTTGTTGTTAAACAGTTATAATAATCCTTAAAGTTTATTGTTTCTTTAATAACATTTTTCTTTACACCTTTTAACTTCTTATCAGTCTTTTCAACGTTATTCACAATGTATTTATAAGCATAAGCCTTTGACCTCAATCCCACAAATTCACTCATAACATTTCCTCCTAATTCATCCTTGAACTTTCCAATCACCTTTTTATTTTTAGAAGAGAACAACTCACTCTCTGGACTGTAATTACTCGTGTCATAGATATTAATGTCTCTTTTCATGTCTGAATAAACATCGTTGGTATTAATTTTCAAAATAAAACTATCTGTATCCATATAAAGTAGATTAACATCATTTTGATATTTCTTCCTCAAGTTATTATAAAAGTAATCATACATTAATGACTTTGATAAATCAAGAATTGTTGTTCCAATATAAATAGGTTTGTTCATTTCAATACTCTCTTTAATCAAATGGATCGCACAAAAGTTCTCAGTAAAGACCTCAGCTCGAGTAAAACTCGGTCTATTAATTAATTTTGATGCTTGTTCCCAAGATGTTGATAGTCTGATATTTTGTCTTTTCCTCACATTCTCCATAGTCTTACCAAAGACCGCATTATTCATCAATTTATAAAAGTCTTTCTCAAAATCTGTTTTTGACTCTGTTCTTCTTTGTGTATTAAAATCAATGTACCCCTTTAACCAATGACTTTGATTGAACTTTAGAACCCTATGGATCTTCTCTACTCTTAGACCTTTTGATAAATATTGTCGCAAATTTCTTTGGTGTAGAACATAATTTTTCTTGTTATATAATGTAGTAAGTAATTTTTCTGTTGATTCACCTATATCAAACGATCGTTGATAATCACTCAACCATTCTTTCTTTGGACTTGCTTTCTCACAAGCAAATGGGAGATCTTTGTGTAGGTTATGGAGTTCCTCTGGATATTTTAAATCAATTTCAAAATAATAACCAACTTTTTCTTCATCCAATTCTTTTTGTGTAGAGATACATACATCTTGTAAAACGTTTTTGTAGTCTTTTTCCTTTACCCATCTAAGTTTTCCATAAGGAAGAGCCTGAGACATTGCCCAGCCATACAGGTTGTTCGCGTCATAGTACATCAAGTAAGAACTCTCTTTCGTTGGATCATAATTTGGAAGATATTTGTTATTTGCTTTTGCGTATCTACTCGAGCAGACTTGTGAAATTCCACCTCTTTTTGCCTTTTCAATCATCAAAAGCATATCAACATCGGTTATCAAATCCAAATCTTGTTTTGTCATTTTCAACATCGCACTCCAGGCCAATCCAGGTGCTGTGTAGTAGTGAGCAGGATCCAATCCATATCCAGTGCGACAAACAGATCTAAAGGCTTCAAATACATCGGCCAATAAAAGCACATCAGTTTTGAGATACAAATCGTGATACTCGCCAAGATTCTTGATGTTATATTTTTCCCAAACATTTTGTGCGTGTACATAATCTTTATCAGATATATGACTATTATTTAATTTGTTATAGAAATTTTCTTTTGAAGGAAGTTGTGTTTCATTGAATCTCTCAAATGAGTCCATATAGTCATAGGGGTAAATTCCCTTTTGTGTTAGAAAATCTTTATCTAAAAAATACTCTGAAAGACATGGAAACTCTTTTAGATTTTGAACCAAGTTAACCAATGGACTTGCCATGAATTTAAATGTATCAAGAAATCTGATATGAGTAATAGGAGATGTGTGAATTGTTTTTGTGAATGAAATGTATTTCTGATCCGTGTTTGGAATTGCTGAGATACTTCCAGAAGTCTTTGAGAGTTCCTTGATAAATAGATGTGTATCATAATGAGCGTTGTTATGAAGAAAGACAGGAATGAAAGAGGGGAGTTGATAATTAATATTACAACTTTGATGAGCCGGACCTCTATATTTACCAGTGAGATGACAATGGTCTCTAACCTTTAGACCTTTACCAATTTTCTCCTCACAAATATGACAGACATTGTTTTTTATAAATTCCCTTTTTTCTTTACTTGTTAAGGACATTGGTTTATTGGTTTCTCTCATTATCTTGGTTAATCGAACACAGTCTTTTTCTAGTCGTTTCACAAACTCCTCTGGGGTATTTGAGCCTCTATACATCTCTAACTTGTTATATTTATCACCAACGGATGATTTGATATAATAACAAAAACCACAAGGAGTATGTTTTTGATATTTATTTGTGTATGATTCTTTTGGATCTTGAGAAGCAGTATCAATTTTTTCTAAAATACTTTCAAAATCAGCATATATAACAAATGGATGTTTGATCTTTTTATTTTCATCTTTGAATGTGATCTTTGAGCCTTCTTTAGGCATATTGATTACCGTTGATTTATGTTCGCCACAATAATTTGAATGTTTATCTAATCTTTCTTGTGAATTGAAGAAGTTAAGACAACGCAAACAAATATATATTTTATTTGTTCTCTTACAGACTTGTGGTTTTATTAATTTAGCAATATCTTTGATGTATGTATAATGTGAATTTTCGTCTGAATTAAAATATAGAAGATTAATATGAGTTTGTTTACAATTGTCAGAAAGCTTTAAAACCTGAATGTTGTTTGTTTCTGTTAGACCATAAACATTAACTGATAAATTATTCATCTTTTCAAATTTAGGAATATCATTTAAAGTCATCGGAAACTTTAGATCTTTCGTATTTAATGTATTCTCATATTTTTTATAATGAGATACTCTTTCATCATGAAAATGTGGAGGATGTAAGTGTGCTAAAATAGACCAGAGAAAACATTTATTGTCTTTATTTTTGATATTGATAACTGCTTTTCTATTTTTGATAACACTGGGTAAATCAATGTAAGAAGAAGCTTTTAGAGGATCTGATTTAAGAATATGAATGTCTATGTAAATAAGTTTTCCTATATTGAATCCACTTCCTACGATTGAATTATCCACATCTTGCTCTTGTTTAATAAGTTCATCATAGATAGACTCCTGATGTTTTAAAATCTTGATATGAAGATATAAAGTGTGGCTCAGTTCTCATGTATGGTGCATCTATAACTCCTTCATCCTTTGTCATTTCTAATTTTACTCCCATATAAAATTTAAGTGGTTTCATTTCCTTTAGTGTTTTTTCAATCAACGTTTGAACAGCAGGTTTAACTATTTCTACAGCATCAACTATAGACTCTGGTTCAGGAGGTTTGAAGTTAAAGACTCTTATTTTAATATGTCCTTTGAATGCTCCATCAGAGTTTTTAGTTGTGATAAAATTTGATAAATGTAGATTTGTTTTAAGATGTATTTTGAAGCCTTTCTTGAGGATATTTTTATTACATGTAGAACAGTGTTTTGTTTCAGGTGGAAGAGGGGAAAGTTTGTTTAAAATGTTGTATGTATGTTTTGCGGTGAGAATATGTTGTTTATAATATTTTACTTCCTTCTCGCAAGTATCACAATAAACCATATTTATAGCGTGAGAAAACGTGGTGTTTTATATATATCACTGTGCTTAAAATAAAACACTTTGAGCTTTACAGCTCCGTTTTATATATATCGCTGTGCTTAAACTAAAACACTTTTTCACTCAGAATCATCTAAGTCATAACTATCACATGAATACTCAGAATCATACTCAGAGTCATCAATAAAGCTACTCTCATAACTATCATTTGAGCACAAACTATTAGTATCATAACTATCATCTGTGTTCAATGAAATACTATCATCACCATCGTCCAAGTCAATGAAATACTATCATCACTATCGTCTGAGTTCAATGAAATAGTAAAATCTTCACTGCTGTATTGACTCATATTTAATTAGCAAGAAAAATATTCCCATCAATATCTATATACTTTCTTTCATTAACAGATTCAATCTCTACAATTTTTATATCAAAAGTTATCTTTAAATAATCTCTAACTATCATAGAACGAAATGACATTTCACCAGAAATATTAACATCATTCATTTTACTTAGATCTACACCTTTGGATTATTAAAGAAAATACAAATGTCTCCTCTAGAATTATTAATGGTCTTATCATTCTTTTTCAAAGTATCGTGGTCAATCACTTTTTCAAGCTTTGAATAAATTGCCAGGAGTAGAGGAGAAACTTTTGTTAGATTTACTTTAATGGATGTCTTTCCAGGTATAGTTAGAGCTCTTCCTTTAAATGAAATAGAGGGGCTCATGTTATTTTCCATAACTGGTTTTACCCAAAAATTTCCATATTTATCTTTGTTCAATTTAACATCTTTGACATATTTTTCTATATCTTCCACCGAAGTAGAGATTGATTGAAATTTGTCTTTGTGCTTTGAAACATTGTATTTATTAATGAATAAACTTGCGTTTAGTTTAAGTAAAAATTTACCACATAAATATGATAAGTTCTGAAGGATATTTAGAATTTCCAGACTCTCCATATGATAAATTAGAGAATTGTCCGGCTTGTGATAGAGTGGGGCTTAATGATGAGGATTCATATAAACAATGTATTTTCTGTGATTTAATTTTAATTAATGATAATAAGAAATATAAAAAAATATATAACTCTTTTAAATTAGAACCAAAAATGAATTACTTTACAAGATTAATAAGAGAGATGAATGTTAAGTATTGTGATGATAATACACCATTTCTTTCAAGGGAAGAGACTAATTGTATTGAGGAAATGTATAAGGGTTTAATGATATTTATTATTCAAAATAATTTTAATGGAAATGTTAATACAAGATACTATATAAATAAAATAATGGATTATTTTGAAATTAAACCCGAACTCAGGATAAAATATAGAGTTTCTCAAATAGCTCAAAAAAGTTGGATAACTTGTTTTCCAAATATATAAATGAATGATTTTTTACCCGTTTGGGAAAATAAGATAAAATTTAATAACCATAAAAACATTCCAAATTCATTGAGATGTCTAATAGTTGGTTCAAGCGGATGTGGAAAAACCTGTTTACTTTTAAAGATGCTCCTTGGTTCTAATTTTTTAGATTATGATAATTTAATAATTTTTACAAAGTCAAGTTTTCAACCCGAGTATCAACTACTCTCACAGGGTTTTAAT
Source organism: Myxine glutinosa (assembly GCF_964187855.1). Taxonomy (NCBI): domain Eukaryota; kingdom Metazoa; phylum Chordata; class Myxini; order Myxiniformes; family Myxinidae; genus Myxine; species Myxine glutinosa. The sequence continues at coordinate 93,080,297 of NC_136271.1, forward strand.
GCGGGTCTTAAAAAGGAAGACATTATCGGTTTATTTAAACTTCAAAACAAACTAAATGATTATAATATTGAAGATATAATACAATTATTTTGTGATACACAGAAATCAAAATCGAAACCCATAACTTGTATTCTCAGTGATAATACGGATGATATACCTTCACCTCAAGATTTAGATAAATCAAAAAAGAACCTTGTCATCTTTGATGATTGTGTTAATGAGAGAAACCAAACAGTAATGGATAGCTACTATACAAGAGGGAGACATTCTTCTTGTAATTGTATATATCTTAGTCAATCATATTTTCAACTCCCTCGACGCTCAATAAGAAACAATGCCAATACTTTTATTTTATTTAAGTTAAATTCAATAGATGTAAATAATTTTTGGAGAGATAATTGCTCTACGTTATGTAGTAAAAAAGAATTTGAAAATTATATGAAACACACGATTGGAAAATATAAATATATTGTTGTGAAACAAGATGAGATACTAAATGATATTTTTCAATAAATAAATACAGAAAATGAATACTGAAGAAAGAGAAAGAAAGTTTAAGGAACATCAACAATTAGTTTCAAAAGTTGTTAAACAACAGGAAGAGATAAAGAAGAAACGGAGACAGAAACTAACTGGTGAAGAAGCCTTTGAAAGAAAACAAGAGAAATTCTTTAAACCACTTTTGAAAACTCAACACCCTACAGTTCCCACGGTAGAATTTACTCCGAAAAAACTTCAAATGCTCAAAGATTTTAGTCAGATAACAAAACAAGAACTTGGTGAATTAGAATATGATGACGAGGGATTATTTCGGAAACTTGAGGAGGTAAATCAACCCCCTAATTATGTTGTGGAAGCTCTTCAAAACAATGAATATTCGGCGGGTTCAAAAACCAGAGCAGGTCTCATTCCAACAGAAGAACCAGCAGTGTTTCATCTTGTGGAAGAAAAGGTATTGATATTTAATGATGAATTGATGTTCTTGAGTTCTACTCAACCAAATGTTAAATTAACTCCAAGATTAATGTTTCTTCTAACAAACCCCGGATTCAGCGGTTCAAAATATTTTGAGGAACCACTTGATATGGAAAGAGAGGAAGATAGGGTATATATTGAGTTGCTAAATGCACTTGATTATGGAGTTTCTGTTGCTGGTAAAAGTAAGAAGAATGAGAAGGAGAAACATATTATTGATGCTTTAAGTAAGCTTGGTTCGGGTGTTAGTTTTCTTCCAAATGACCCATCACAATTAGTTAATAGGCTATTATTGTTGTTAGGTAGTAAGAAGGCTGGAAACAACAATTGTTTTAATGAATCCTCAGCCATTTTAGATCAGTTGATGAACATGAAAATAATTAATAAATGTCAATACAAAGATATTTTATTAGATATTAAATAAGATGAGAAGCACAATTCTTAGTTTTAATTTCACAACGAGCGATTACACAGCTTCATTCCCTTACCCACTACAACTTGACCCCCTTACCTCATATGAGGCATCTTTGTTGTCAATGGAAACTTACAATACCCTTTTTAATATCACAGAGAAAAACAACAAGTTTAGTTATAATCCAGGAAGTGGATATAAAACTATAACCGTTTCACCTGGAGCTTACGAGATTTCTCAAATATCTTCAGAAGTCTCTCGCCTTATGAAAGAAAAAGGTGATGAACCAAAAAATATTGTAATAGATATTCAAAAACACACTTCAAAATCAACTATTAAACTTAAAAATAATTATAAAGTTGATTTCACGATTGAAAATTCGTTTAGAGAGCTATTGGGTTTCTCTTCAAAAAAGATTGAAAATAACGGGACGTTTTACAGTGATAATGTTATCCAAATATCCTCCGGTATAAATTCAGTATTAATTCATTGTGATTTGATTGATGGTGCTTATAACGATGGAATAAGAACAAATACAATATTTTCATTCAGTGCATACTCAACCCCGATTGGTTATAAATTTAATATGGAACCAAAAAATCTTGTCTATTTACCTGTGTCAGGAAAAACCATATACAGAGTAAATTTTAGGATAACCGACCAAGATAATCGTATGATATCCTTTAATGATGAAATTATATCCATCAGAATTCACCTACGTGAAGTTTTTCAATAAATAAATAATGGTTATTGTGAGAAAACACGAGTTGGGAAAATATAAAATAATTACAGGGGAGGGCATGTTCCTTTCACCAGACTATACAAGGTATGTGGGTAGAGGATACTATAAACCTAAGAGACAACGAGGTGTAGGTCATCAATTTCGAAATAAAGGAGATGGGATAATTGATACTCTAATGGGTATTGGTTCAACCATCCTTAAACATAAAGACCTAATTGGTTCAACTGCTTCTGCCGTGGGCTCCGTTGCGGGTGCTATAAAGAGTATAAAAGATGCTCAAAAGGAGTCTCATAAATTACAAGCAATCAAAGAAATAAAAAAAGGTAAAACTCAACTATCTTCACAAGAACGACAAAAAATCATTAAAATACTTGGGTCAGGGTTTCAACAATTTTAATGCTATATAAATACAAGTATGGAAGCGATTGATAGTATCTATGATTTGGATGATACGATTATCATTTCAAACTCCACTAAAAAGGAAGACTATTTTAAGGTAAATGCTATAACAGGAACAGACTGGAATTCAAACGGAACAAAAAGTTTTGAAATAAATAATCAACAAACTTACTTGAATATAGCTGATAGTTTCTTGCTGTGTAAATTTAAATTCACTAAGGCTGCGAATAATACTAATGCTACACTCGTAAATGATTTCTTCTGGAAAATGTTTGACAGTGTCCGCCTGTATATTGGAACACAAGAGGTTGAAGCGGTTGATTATGTCTCTGCTACATCTGAAATGATGAAATTTACACTATATTCGTTTAGTGATAGAATGGGTAAGGGAGCTGTTGAGGGTTTTATTCCTGATATGTCAACGGGTACAAACGCAGACCCTGGTTATAGTCAAAGGAAGTCAATGTATAATGATGACGCAAAAGCTGAGAATAGTTTTACCGTAGCAGTACCTCTGAAAGGTATATTTGGATTTTGTGATTATGATAAAGTTTTGTATGGGCTTAAAATTAGATTTCAACTACAAAGGAATGATAATGTAAATAGATTGCTTTTTGGGGATGAAAATGCTTTTGGAGAAAATAATAAATTTGTTATTAATGATTTGTGTTGGTATATCAGTGAATATACTCCTAATCTTAAAACGGAAGAGATGTTAAATAGAAGACTTAACTCAAAGAAACCGCTAAATGTATCATACCTTAAAAGAAGATGTCAACACGTTAAACTGGAACACACTACCTACACTTGGAATTTAGGTGTTCTTCAAGGAAAGCCACGATACCTCTGGCTCATTTTTAAAAAACCAGATGGAGAGGACGGTACTAATAAGAATAATGCCCTGAGTGATAATGCAAAGGTGAAACAACTTCGGGTTTCTCTTGATGGCACATTTTATCCGCGAGATAGATTGGAAATTGATTGGGAAAAAAATGATTATGCGGAAGCCTACAAGTCCTACCAAAAGGTGTGTGAAAGTAATGGTAATAATGATCCTATTTTGGATATGGTTGCGTTTCAAAAACTTTATACAATCTACGCAATTGACCTGAGTTCTCAAAAGGAAACTATAAAGTCTAATCGAGTGGATACTTCTCTATACATTGAAAGAGGGGAGAGTGAAGAGGTTAATGCATATTGTTTGCTTTTGGAGGAAACAGAATTACAGATTAATACAGATAATGGTGTTATGATTAATATCACATAGGTTTTTTCTCATAAATAAATGGTTGGGGTATATGTTAATCAAATCAATCTTAATAAATTAACATCTTGTATTCAAAATCAAAAGCCTTGTATTATTAATGTTAATACAATTCAAAGAAAAGGAGCTGTAAGAATTGATGTTTTACTCACACACACACAAGTAAAAACACTAAATGATGTTGGATCACTTAAAATTAAAATGACGAAACCTATGTTAAAGAAATATTCAATAGACGAGTCAAGAGGAGGATTTCTCCCGTTTCTAATTCCTTTATTTGCTGGTTTAAGTGCGGCGGGAGCATTGACTGGTGGTATTTCAGCAGCGGTAAAAACTGCTAACGAAAGGAAGGCACAACTAAAAGCTCAAAAAGAATTGGAAAGACATAACAAGGAGTTGGAGAAACAAATTAGTGGAAGTGGTGTAATTGTAGATTTTGCTCAAAAACTTGAAAGTCTACCTGATAAAGCTAGATTGTTGGTTGGAGATATGCTTTCCTCTATCGCTCAAGCGGGTGTTAAACTAACTAAACGGGGTAATGGATTGTATCTTTCTCATAAATAAATGGATAAATGGTTTAAACAATTTGGAAAGAATACAACGTCAAATATAGAACTAGCTAAGTATTGTAAAACACTAAAAATTGATAATGTGGTTATTTGTATGAGAGATGAATTAACACATATAAATAAGAATACAAAGAATATTATTATGAATTTAGACACACAGAATGGTTCTCATTGGGTTTGTATTCATAATAGTCAGGATAAATATTATTTTGATAGTTATGGTATGCCACCACCTGTTGAAGTAATACAATTCTTACAGAATGGTGTTTATCAAACATTCCAAGTTCAAGAAATTAATTCTAAATGTTGTGGCCAATTATGTTTATATGTATTATTTCAACTCAACAATAATGAAAATTTTTATGATATCATTTTTTATCTAATATAAATGACCTATGTTGGAAAAGATGGTTCTATCTTTGGAAAATCCTCTCAGGATATTGATTTATCAAATTATTATACAAAGGCACAGGCTGAACGACAAAAATATAGTGTAAGTAAAAATATTAATATGAAGAATACTTATAAATTAATCAATTATCCAAACCCTACAGATGCGAATGACTTGATTAGATTCAGTGATTTATCACAATATATATCTTTAAAGAAAACAGCACGTTTTGTGAAACAAGTAAAATTTACAACCACAACACCTGGTTATACTGACCATACACCTTTCCTCATTGAATTTAACTACCTGCTTACAATTAAATTTTATAAAGAAGGACATTTAGTTAATATGCGAATTAATAAATGGGGGTATGATATGCCTGATTTAGGGTATAATTGGTCTTTTTCAATAAACATAGAAGACCTACATGATTTAAATCAGTCTCGTAAAGAAGAATATTATCCACTTGGTGAAGATAAGGATTTATGTGGAAGTACAATTAGTAAACAACAAATACGTGATTTTAAGAAAATAAAAATATATGATAGTATAGCGATGGTTCGCATGACAAAGAAGGAAGGTAATGAGATAAGGATAGAAAGCCGAGGAATACAAACCGATTTGGTAGTGGGAAGATGGGGTGGTATTACCTGTCATAATATTAATCTCACATATATTTCTGATACATAAATGGCAGGAAGAAGACTACAAGAGAATTATAATTTTTGTATTCAAGGATACCTACAAGAAAAGGGTGCTCGGTATTACATACCTTATGATTTGGAGCATATACATGGGAATTTTGTCATAAAAAACTGGCCTTATACTGATATTGTTAAACCCACAAATAGAGACTTGTTTAAAATATTAAATAAAAATGAACTTCTCAAAGTTATGAAATATAAAACTCTTTTAGAAATCGTCAACAAATCTTATTGGTATCCTATTATGAGAAAAATAATTATAGATACAAGAATATCTCAAAATCCAGATGAGTATATGTATAATATTCTTTGGGGTTCAAACTCAAGGGTAGCAAGGGATGAGGAAGGAGTTGAAGAAGAGAAGGAGGAAAGAGAGAAAAAGGAGAAGGAGGAAAGGGAGAGGGAGGAGAAGGAGGAGAGGGAGAAAAAGGAGGAGAAGGAGGAGAGGGAGAAAAAGGAGAAGGAGGAAAGGGAGAAAAGGGAGAAGGAGGAAAGGGAGAAAAGGGAGAAAAAGGAGAAGGAGGAGAGGGAGAAAATGGAGGAGGAGGAGAGGGAGCAAAGAGAGAGGGAGGAAAAATATAAAAAGATGGAAATCACTGAGATTCATAAAAGATTGAGTGTATTAAAGCAAATAAATCAATCTCAACGCACCGAAGAGGAAATTAAAGAATTAACAACTCTTATGAAGATAATGGTTTCAAAAATAAGAACGTCAATGTCTTCAATTTCAGAGATTTAAACGAGAAAGTGGTGAAGAAGAAGAAGAAGAAGAAGGAAAAGATTATGTGATTGATGATGTTGGTGTCATTGACTTTAGTTAGTTTTTATTTGTAAATAAATGGAGGAGAGAGTGAAGGCATTCCTTAGGATTCTTTATGTTTTAAAAATAAAGATTGAAATGTATATGTTGAAAACCAAAAAGGTTTTGATACTCTGTCGGAATTTTTCTGATAAATAAATATGAGTTATTGTCTCAAATGTAAAAAGAAAACTAAATCTAAAAATATCTCTTATGTTAAAGCTAAAAATAATAGAGTTTATCAAAAAGGAATATGTCAAGTATGTGGCTCTAAAAAGTGCCAATTCATCTCTCCTAAAAGAGGAGGAGACATACAAAAGTTTCTGTCAGGAAGTAAATTTACAACAACTGGAATTCCAGGGGAATTACACCTTCCAGGGTATTCTTTCTGTGGTCCAGGAACAAACTTGGATAAAAGATTAGATGAGGCTGACAATCCTAAACCTTGGTCTAAACCTACAAATAGGGTTGACGAAGTGTGTATGAAGCATGATATTGCTTATGGGAAAACCACTACGTTGACTGAAAAACATAAAGCCGACAGCGAAATGTTGTATAATTTGTCTTTGATACAAAATCCAACGTTGAGAGAGAAAGTTGATAGGTTTATTGTGAGAAATTTGATAAATGCTAAATTGAAACTTGGTCTTGGTTATTCCTCAAAAAACTATTAGGCTCTAATGATGCCATCAAGACTGAGGAGCTTTTGGCTGAAGAATTACACAAACCTATAATCACAAAGTTTAAAAGAAGGAAGGTTTATTCTAAATACACTGACCACATATGGTCCGCTGATTTAATTGAATTGAATAATGACAGGGGATACAGGTATGCTTTAACCGTTATTGATTTGAGGAGTAGATTTGCCTGGGTTGTCCCTTTAAAAAATAAAAGGGGTGATACTTTAATGTTAGCCTTTAAGCTAATATTTGATCGGGATAAAAGGAAACCAAAGAAGTTATGGACTGATGAGGGAACAGAGTTCTATAACAAAATATTCATGAAATTTCTTAAGGGGAAGGGTATTAAATTATACAGCACCTTTAATGAAGGAAAGGCAGTTGTTATTGAGCGTTTTAATCGTACTTTAAAAGAGAAATTATATAAAAAATTCACACAACTCGGTTCTCAAAAATGGGTGTATTTAATTCAGGATATTGTAGATAATTACAATAATACAGTTCATTCATCAACACAATCAAAACCATCAGAAACATTTACAAAATTAGAATATGAAAAGGAGATTAATTTGAGAAAGCCCAAGTTTAAAGTTGGTGATATTGTAAGAATATACAAATGGAAAAGTCATTTTGAGAAAGGTTATACACAAAAATGGACTCGTGAATTATTTAAAATCATTGATGTAATGGATACAGTCCCTTGGACCTACAAATTATATGATTTAAATGGAGAAGAAATCTTGGGTTCATTTTACTCACAAGAATTACAAAAAACACAAGTAAGCAGATAATACCCTTGAAAATAATAAATAAATAAATAAAATGTAATGGGGATACGTTTTTAAATCTGTGAACCCCAAACACAGAATCCCACAACTTTTTAGTTGGGGCTTAACTTTTGTGTGTGTATAATGGGGATACGTTTTTAAATCTGTGAACCCCAAACACAGAATCCCACAACTTTTTAGTTGGGGCTTAACTTTTGTGTGTGTATAATGGGGATACGTTTTTAAATCTGTGAACCCCAAACACAGAATCCCACAACTTTTTAGTTGGGGCTTAACTTTTGTGTGTGTATAATGGGGATACGTTTTTAAATCTGTGAACCCCAAACACAGAATCCCACAACTTTTTAGTTGGGGCTTAACTTTTGTGTGTGTATAATGGGGATACGTTTTTAAATCTGTGAACCCCAAACACAGAATCCCACAACTTTTTAGTTGGGGCTTAACTTTTGTGTGTGTATAATGGGGATACGTTTTTAAATCTGTGAACCCCAAACACAGAATCCCACAACTTTTTAGTTGGGGCTTAACTTTTCTGTGTGTATAATGGGGATACGTTTTTAAATCTGTGAACCCCAAACACAGAATCCCACAACTTTTTAGTTGGGGCTTAACTTTTGTGTGTGTATAATGGGGATACGTTTTTAAATCTGTGAACCCCAAACACAGAATCCCACAACTTTTTAGTTGGGGCTTAACTTTTGTGTGTGTATAATGGGGATACGTTTTTAAATCTGTGAACCCCAAACACAGAATCCCACAACTTTTTAGTTGGGGCTTAACTTTTGTGTGTGTATAATGGGGATACGTTTTTAAATCTGTGAACCCCAAACACAGAATCCCACAACTTTTTAGTTGGGGCTTAACTTTTGTGTGTGTGTGTATGTGCGAGTGAGTCATAATAATATACAAACCCTAACCCAACCCAAGCCCTAACCCAACCCCATCCCTAACCCAAACCCATCCCTAACCCAACCCATCCCTAACCCAACCCCATCCCTAACCCAACCCCATCCCTAACCCAACCCCATCCCTAACCCAACCCCATCCCTAACCCAACCCCATCCCTAACCCAACCCCAACCCTAACCCAACCCCATCCCTAACCCAACCCCATCCCTAACCCAACCCATCCCTAACCCTCACATTCAAAATCCCAACCCTAACCCAATCCCATCCCTAACCCAACCCCAACCCTAACCCTCACATTCAAAATCCCAACCCTAACCCAACCCATCCCTAACCCAACCCCATCCCTAACCCAACCCCATCCCTAACCCAACCCCAACCCTAACCCTCACATTCAAAATCCCAACCCTAACCCAACCCCATCCCTAACCCTCACATTCAAAATCCCACCCAAACCCTAACATAATCTTTCTTTTCTTCTTTTTTAAATACGTATTTCTTTTTTTTTTTTCCTCTTCCTCCAATTCTGTCTTTCAAGGCTTTTAAGTTTGAAGAAGTAGAAATGGGAAGAAAGAATTTTCCAGCATTTTCTTCCTCGAACTTTCTTGATATTGCTTAAATCAAGCGTCATTAAATAAAGAACATTGTTCATTGCTTTAGAATCCAAAGAGTCTCCAAGAGGAACCCCACAGGTAGAGTCTCCAAAATAAAACCAACTTTCCAAGTTCCCAAGGTATAACCACATTCCTGTTGAGCCTCCAAGATAGGTATCACATTCCGAGTCATCAAAACAAAACCCCCATTCCGAGTCTCCAAAAATATAACCATCTTTCCAAGTCCCCAAGGTAAAACCACAATTTTCAGAAATATTGGGGGTTTCCGTGATAAGTCTCACATAGTATAACTGCGGACCATCAGGGAAAACTTCCCTTTCCCAATTTTTTAGGGTTTCTATGATGTGTCTCACATAGTATAACTGCGGACCATCAGGGAGAATTCCCATTTCACAATTTTTTAGGGTTTCTATGATGTGTCTCACATAGTATAACTGCGGACCATCAGGGAGAACTCTCCTTGCCCAATTTTTTAGGGTTTCTATGATGTGTCTCACATAGTATAACTGCGGACCATCAGGGAGAACTCTCCTTGCCCAATTTTTTAGGGTTTCTATGATGTGTCTCACATAGTATAACTGCGGACCATCAGGGAGAACTCTCCTTGCCCAATTTTTTAGGGTTTCTATGATGTGTCTCACATAGTATAACTGCGGACCATCAGGGAGAACTCTCCTTTCCCAATTTTCAGAAATTTGTGGGTCTCCAATGTATGACTTGTATTCTGGCTCATCAAGGTAGAACTTGTTCAGTGGGTTTTGTTTTGATAACTCACAACAAGTATCATCATGGTAAAACTCTTTTTCAGGATTTTGTGGATCTCCAAGGTATAACTCTTTGGCTGGGTCATCAAGGTAGAACTCGTTCTGGGGGTCTTGGTTGTTCAAAATGTCTTCAAACAAAAAAATAACTTCATCCCAAGTTGTGTTAAAAGCAGAATTTTCATTTCGTATCTCAGATACAATTTCCTGTGAAAGAAAATAACAATGTATTAATTTAATACAATATTTTTTATTTGTATAAATCAAGCTTTATGAATATTAAAATAAACTTTGTTAACTCTTACACGAGTCTCATCTTAAAAAAAAAAAAAAAAAAATTAAATAAATAAATAAATAAATAAACAAACTTACCTCCATTGATAAGAGGTTCGAGTCCAGTTCATCAATCTGAAGGTTGAGTTCTACACAGGTAGTAGGACTCCATGGAATAGCAAAGTTATCCCATTCCATTTCGGCATAGTAGTCCATTCTCAAGTGAAGCAGAAAGCGTGTTTGAAAAAGCCTGTGTGGTCGGTGCCTTTTATAAGGACTGGGTGTGTCTTCCTGTGGAAATTCCCTGGGCGTGTCTTAACTGGAAATGATGTGATGGAAATTCCCTGAAAATGATGTAATGTATTACCTGGAAATGATACAATGCTGAAGAGTTTATAAAGTGGGTGGGACTTAGCAAAAGTGGGAGGAGCTTAGCAAAAGTGGGCGGGGCTTAGTAAAAAGTGGGCGTGGCTTAACAAAAAGTGGGCGGGGCTTAGTAAAAAATGGGCGTGGTTTACCAAAAAGTGGGCGGAGCTTACCAAAAAATGGTATGTGGCACTGGAGGCGCTCAAGCAAGAACATTGAGGGAGGTTTACCATTTTATCTTAGCTCAGTTAAAATATCTTAATAAAGAACCAAACTCAAACATATTTTTTGTTAATATATTAGATGGTGAAGAGAGTTGTAGGAGAATTAAATTATTTCCCACGCATAAACAAATATTTGTAGGGTCGTTGTTTGAGTGGGTTATATTCACCAGATGATATTAAGAGTAAAAGGTTAAAAGGTCCATGAGGTCAGAAGGATCACAGGTGTTTAAGTGGTCTAATGAATAAGGATAACATGTCAAAAGGTTAGAAGGTTCGTAAAGAACAGGGTGAGAGAAATATAGGTGTTTAGGGGCAATGAGGGAGGGAAAGAATTAATATGGAAGTGAATGGGTCAATGTTTGAGTGGGTCAAAGATTAATCTGCCAGATGATATGTAGAAGAAGGATGATAGGTCTATAAGAGAAAACAAATATTTGTAGTGTTTGAGTGGTCTAATGAACAACATTAAGGATAGGTACTACAGACAAAAGGTTCATAAAGATGAGGGTGGGAGAAATAGAGGTGTTTATGATTTTTGAAAAAGACAAGGGGGTAAATGACATTAGATAGGGATTTCCCATGTTAAACGGAGGTGTCCCAGAAGCAACATTATTACACTACTGATATGTATGAATGCTATGGCAGTAGCTGCTGATAGATACATGAATGGCAACCGGACATTATTCTTAAAAGCCGAAGTTTTGGTCTACCATTGTTATACGTATCAGCAAATATTAAAAGTAAACAGAACTCAATGTGACATAGGTTTCTTTATTTTCTTTATTTGAATCGTATCAGTGCGTACATACGAAGGTTTACTAGTTTAGAAATCATAACATGATTAATCATGTATGTCCGATCAAGTATATTTAAGAAAAAAACATATTGTGCGTTGAATAATCCATTAAAATTTCACTCTGAAAAAACAAAACAAAAAAAAACCCCTCCCTCCCTCCCTACCCACTTTTTTGAAAAAAGTGATGATAAACAGGAAAAAATTTAACCAGCCTTAGGGCTTATGGATTGGGTCTCGTCCTTCCGTCCGCAGCCATATATCTGGGAGGTGTATGGACCAATTTTGTTCATACTTGCCACAAGGACAACACATGACGGTGTACATATGCACATCATTTTGTTTCGCGATGCTATCAAAGATGGCCGACTGGCAGCCATTTAAGTTGGGAAAAACCCGATGGTGAACACATCCTCAACCATCTCTCGGACATGCATTCACTGATGTTGTTCAAACTTGGCAGACAGATAAAGAATGATGGTTTACATATGCACGTAAGTTTATTTTCCAGATCATATCCAAGAAGGCCGACTGACAGCCATTTTGTTACTTAAATGTTTCCCCAACAATTTTTGGACATGCATGGTCTGATTTTGTTCAAACTTGACATAAACAGTACATGATGGCATACACATGCAACTCACTTTATTTTGCGATTGATCAAAGATGGCCGACTGGTAGACTGGCGGCCATTTTAGTTGTAAAAAAAAAGCCCCAGTATCGAATACGTCCTCGACCATTTCTGGGACATGCATTTAGCTATCTTGTTCTTCTTTCAAATGCAGCATATAATATGGCTGCAGGTAGCATAATTTGATTAGGGTGCAGCTGTGCCGCTAATGCAGTGCCCCCTGTAGGTTATAGCAGGAATTTGTAATTGATTCATGGTGCCAGCAATAGCTTGCCTTCTCTCCATGAAGGACACCTTGGGATCTTTAACGTCCACCCACAAATGCCCGCAGAGAGGCCGCTCACTTTGATGTCCATAAAAAAGACTGCACCCACGTCATTTATGCCTCGCCCTACGTGCGAAACATCAAGATGGCAGTTTATAGAAACTGGAACAAACTCCCCCACTCTCATCAATCCCACTCCTCCCTCCAGATCTTTAAAACAGCTGTCCACCACCATCTCTTATCTTCCCCCATCCAAAACCTTGATCTTTTCTACCCCCGCTAATTCACCCCAGATACACTTTTTTGAAATACCGACTTCTTTCCTGGAAGTCCTAGCAATGTCCATGTGTTTTATACCTCTCCCCCTTCCCGTGCCTCCTTCCACCAAGCCCTCTCCCTTCGACATATCTCCCGATGTCCCTGCTCTCAAATGTTGTGCTTGTGTGCTTCCCTCTCTCTCCCCATCTTGTCTCCCGCTCCCTTTATCTCATGTTTTATGTGTCAGTTTGCATTTTTGTGATTAATGTTAGCTCTTACACGAGCCTCGATCTTGTATACAAAAAAAAAAGAAAAAAAAAAAGCAGGGCTGGGATTCGAACCCAGGCTAGATGGCTCAGAGGCAAGTAGAGGCCTCTAGCTCTGTCCTGCCAGGCGTTTAGGTCATTACTACATGATACAGCACAGAACAGCAAGGTGTACATAGTGGGGAATAAAATGTGTTAATGTAGAATTGTTTGGGGGCAAAGTGCTCAGAATAGTACAATATGATGCTGCACTAACCTGGGTTATGTTGTGTGTTTGGAACGTGTCACAGCTTGGGTTAGTACAGCATAGTACAAGTCAATGCACTCTTTTGGTTTATTCATGTTACTATGATTACCCTACACTTTTACCTGCGCCACCGAAGGTCGACTGAGATTATGTTTTCACTCCTGTCTGTTTACCTTTGAGCATGATATCTCAAAAAATTGTGGGCGGATTCGGACGAAACTTGGTGGGCAGGTTGGTTGTGTGACACGGACGAATTGATTCGATAATGATTCAGATCTGGAATCCTGATTCGGATCCGATAATTTTTTCAGTCATTCTTCACCATTGAGAAGGGTTCAAACAATATATATCACGATATTTCAAAAAGTTATGGACGGATTGTGACAAAACTTGGTCAATGAGTTGGCTGGGTGACAATAACAAGGCAATTCGATATTGGTTCAGGTCTGGATCCAGATCGGACCTATCAGTGGATACAAAACGTAAAGTGTTCAGCCTGGCGGAGGTTTGCGCTGTATACCGAGTTCCGGTCTAGTTCACCATGTGACCTCTTAATTTTTTTTTTAGCCGCGTCGCAGACGCTGCTAATAGAGTGCCCTCTGCTGTTGTTGTTGTTCTTCTTGTTCTTCTTCTTCTTCTTCTTCTTGTTCTTGCAGAGAAGACAAAACCTCAAAGCTCCACCCATTCTGGGAACCATAGCTCCACCCATTTTGGGAGAGGCTTCATATAAACAAATATCCACCATTTTATTAACTCGCATAGCTTTGAGGCCTGTTTTGTAGGCCCGTGGTGTCTTCCTCTCTCACACAGTTTTATTTCAAATCAAATTCGATATATCATTTCATTTTTCACAGTCGCTAACATAGTTTTAGACTCGGTTGAAAAAAAACGGGAAGAAAATCCGATGAAAGTTGCCCTTTATAGAACGAAATGAATTCTCAAAGGCCTGTAACTTCAAGTCCATTGCGATATATTTTGTTGAAATCGCGGCATGGTGTCATACACCGCCCGAAATAACAGACGGGAAAATGCAGTGATATATTAAAAATTCGTTCATTTGATGACAATCGTCACGATGAAATATTTAATTTATACGTCGTCACAATAATGTGGCGAGAGGAGCATAGCTTCGTTCACGTGTCGCCACACACGAGAAATTGCCGAGATATATATTTTTTAAATCGCGGCATGGTCAGTCATACACCGCCTGAAATAACAGACGGGAAAATGCCGAGATATATTAAAAATTCGTCGCCACACACGGGAAATTGCCGAGATATATTTTCACTTTGCACAAAAATAACATCAAGTAATCGAATCAATAGGAATGTCCTGTGCCTTTAACATCGACGTTATAGGCACAGCTGCATCTAGGCATTGTGTAACATCGACGCGGCTTTTGTTTTAATTAAAACTTTTTGTACTTGTTTTTATTACAAAAACAATATGTTAACATTTAATTTGCTGGATCATTCCAAACGCACAAATACACCCGAGCACACTCGGTCCCACACGAATACCATTAGGTTGTCAAATTACCTTTGCCCTGTGGAGCAGTTATCCTCGTCGGTGCGACCTTCACTTTCGAACAGGAGTTCCGGCTGCTGTGGACAACAGAAAAGGTGGAATTGTCAAGGTAAGTAGGCCCAAATGTGTAAGATTGTGACAGGTGCATTGGCGAACAACACCCTGGGACAAAAAACTTCATTGTATTTGAGTTCCAAGAAAAAATTCACAATTTTCCACGTGAATATTTCAAATGACACATAGACATTCAAACGAAGTGAGAATTCCAGACAGGCCCCTTCCTTGATTTCCTCTTGCAGGAAGCTCCCTACTGGTTAGGCACAGTGGGATGGGGTGGGCTGGGGTGACATCGTTATCTCTCAGAATAAAGTTGCAATGAACTTTGCAGTCATAATCATGAGTGGGATGCAGCTCAGATGTAGTAGAGTATAATTGATGTCAGCCACATAGAAGTTGGGTAATGATGAAAAAGTTGGAAATATGGTTGGAGATTCGGAGGGAAAATTCCATTTGAAAGAGCAAATTTCCCTGTCGGCCGACATTGTGAATCTTCATCCACTACATATTACGGGTAACATGAGATGAGTAAAATGTCTTTGTTACCAAAAGTTCATTTTTTGTGTAAGACTACATCGCTGTTTAATGTTGGAGATTCACAGAGATATCCCAGCTAACACAACACCGTTGGACCATCTAAAGTGCTGACGTTGGTCCAACGTTGGCCCAACGGTGTTGTGTTAGCTGGGATGTAACGCTCAAAGATGGTTCTCATCCCGCCAACATCCATATGTAGCCACTGCAGTGAAATTGCACTTTCATAGGTAGTTGACATGTTTCTGTACACTTACACATGCTATATCCAATCATTGCATTCTGAAATGTGTGTGATATTCATTTCTGTAAGACTTTCGTTCAATTGCACTGATTCGTCTTCCTTTTCCCTCTTCCTCTTTTAATGGCGTAGCCCATAGGTCAACGTCTTCTGGAACAGAGCTTGTCTGTCCGTCCAGTGTATGTATGTATGTCCCGACAAACTTCACCAATCAGAACTGAGGATCTGGTCACATGGCAGGGTGCAGCATTTAGTAACCATTACATTTGCATATTTTAATAAAAGGAAATATAATAACCTTCTGTGGAATGTTTTTGGGATCCCAGCAGGTCTCGTAAGGTACGTAGGAGGTTTCAGAAATTCCTAAATACAATTATGATTTTGAAATGCGATCGACACGGACCTTGCTCCCGAATGCGGAAGTGAATGGATGATGACGGTTCGCTGTTTGATAATATCTCAATACAATCGTGATTTAACATTATATTTTGATATATTAATATTATAGTATTAATTTGTGATTGGAATGATCATTTATGCTGTTTGGAATGAAAATATGGAGATATTTAGTTTATATCAGAATGAGGAAATGATGTAAGGGTTTCAATCCGTGACATTCGCCGATTCCCATTTGCAGTTTCGCCATTGACTGTGGATATAAACATTCAGAATGGGTGCGTTTTTTTTTGTCCAAGTCCTTCACGAACCTGCTGTCCATGCCTGACGTTTGACTGAAGGTGGCACAGGAATGTGGAATTTATTGAAAAAATGAATACATTATTTGCTAACTGCTACCTGGTATCCCCAGCCAGGTCATAACTATCATCTTCAACTAAAGTATCAAACAAGCTCGGCTACGCCGCTGTTAGACTTTCAGTCTTGTTTTTTTTACATTTAACTTTTCAAAGCCCAGACCAAATGTACACAAGTAATTAAGTTACATCATACGATAATTCAGGCCAGCAAGCACCCCCTGGAAGTAATTTGCATAAAACTTGTGACGGCACATCCCAATAAGACAACCCACAATGCCGGGGTCTCATTTTTATCTCACCTGGAACGAAGTTAATTGGAGCTTATGTGATGGCACATTGTCAGTCCGTCCGTCCGTCCGTCCATAAACACTTGCAACTTCTTCATCGAAACCGCAGATGGGATCGTGATCAAACTTGGCACAAATGATATTTGTTGTGTTGTGACTAAAGTTTGTTCATGGCATTAAAAGTCGGGGTCTAAGGGGGTGTACGGGAGGTCAAAGTGGATCCACGTTTGACCCCCCAAAATAGATATTTCCTTTCTTCTCTGAAACTACACACACTATTTCGATGAAACTTAACCACAACCTTCATCACCCGTGATGTACCAAAGTGTGTTCATGGAATTTTTAAAAATCAGACCCCGAGGGGTCTCCTGGAGGGGGTTGCCCCCCCCACCCCAAAAATAGGTATTTGCTTTCTTCTCAGAAACTACAGTACACATACAATTCCAATGAAACTTGACTACAAATTCCGTTCATCACCCATAATGAACCAACGTTTGTTACCGGCATTTAAAAAATCGGGGTCTAAGGAGGTCTATGGGATGGGGGGAGTTACCCCCCCCCTCCCAAAAATAGGTATTTGCTTTTTTTTTCTAAGAAACTACACACACAATTACGATGAAACCTGACCACAATCTTCACCACCCAGTATGTACCAAAGTTTGGTCACGGCATTTAAAAAATCGCGGTCTAAGGTAGTCTATGGAGGGGGGGCGGGGGAGCTGAAGGTTGCCCCCAAAAATAGTTTTTTGGGGGTTTGCTTGTTTGAAGTCTAATCATTATGTTAGTATAATTGTATATGCTGCTCTGTCTTCTAGCAACCATTGAAATTGGTTAAAAATGCCATGGTACGGTTTTAAAAACCGTTACGTTTGTGGGGGTAAAGATTGGAATACCATAGTGGAAATAGGATCGTATAGATTAGCATGGACCATGGACGCGTAGGAGACATTTCAATGTATTTAAGCAGAGAAAACTGTGAGCTTAAAAGTGTTTGGGTGGTTTTGTATTAGTTAAATGAGGCTTAAGGATAATTCCCAGTATGTAATTGCCTCCTGTGATTTTCCCTTCTGTTTTTTTACATTCACTCAGTCAGCAATCGGTCCCCCCTTAACCAACAACACCAACAAACCGACGGAAAGCCAGCGCATTTTCATCATCGGGCTAAACCCCGCCCCACCACTGTAATCTGAACATTCCTGACGAGACTAAACTCTGCCTTGAAGGGATCGTAACTGACAGGCCACACTCCGAGCTTCATAATTGGTCGGGGAGAGATGGAATGATTCGACAGAGCTCGGGCTATTGGTTGGGGGATGGGGGGGGGGGGGAGGGAGGAGTCACATCAGAGCAGGCAGCCTAGGTTGGTTAAGGAGGAAGAAAGAAGAAGAATTGCTCTCTTCTGACCTGGTCGTGCTCGCGAATGGCTGCGTTTCGTGCAGTGTGCACGGGTGGAGCGAGCTTCGGTGCCTTGGTGGAGCTGGTGCGGAGAAAGAGCGGTGTGGGCAATTTCGATCGTGAGGAGGAGGTGTTGACGGTGGGTTGTGGGGCTTGTAGCGCTCCGGACGGAGTGGAGAGCACAAGAGGACCATCTGCACGAATTACCTCATGTTTATGGCGGGGTGGAGGAGCGACTCGGCGCCATCTTGATCGACTCAACGCTTCATCCTTTCATCCTTTCATCCTTCATCCTTACATCCTTCATCATCATCATCATCATCCTTCATCATCAGCTTCATCCTTCATCCTTTCACCAACTACGGGACTCGATCAACGACTATTAGGCATCCAAAAGTCCTCGTTGAAGCCAAAGCTGAGTGTCGGCCGACTAACTAACTAGTTATTTTTCTTTTATCTTTCCCCAGTGTGTCCGTATTTGAGTCAGCTTGTAGAGGGTTCGTCAATTCGAGCTATAGTTTTCTTTTTTTTTTTACCTCAACCGTCATTTTTATTGGTTTGCAATTATTTATAATAAACCTATTTATTATTTGTTGCATTTCATTGCCGTATTGTTGATTTTCCTTGTCTCGTTTCTGTGTTTTCGTGTGTCTTCGACACAAACACGCACCACACAGACAGACAGACACACACACCGCAGAGACAGACAGGCAGACACACAGACTTGATTTCAAAACTCCGTCTCCTGCTGCGCAAGGGACGGGCTAAAGAGGATGGCCCAACTTGGAAGTTGGGATCACCATCTTGCTGGAGGAGGGATCCACATTTGATTTGATTTTACCTGCACTAGTAAAAAGTTACAGTGGCATCAATTTTGTGTATAAAAAAAGACAAACAAAGCATGAAAGCTAATTTGTATTCCTGTCATGGTACCATAATGAGTTCTGGCAGGTAGCTTATAGAGGTGTGCATACTCACCTATGAGCTGTATCGGTTGGGTTCCAAGCTCCTTTCAGCTATGAACTGTCATCCTAGTATTTTGTGGGCAGGGAGATGGATGGATTGTTTGTTTCTTGGATGGACATTCATCTAGGTGTCCCATCTGCTGGTATTTGGTGGTGGAGGTCAAATAATCCACGTTGAAGAGTCATCGCCACAACCCTGAACAAAGTACAAACAAGTACACAGACATTCAAAGTACACCGCCCCCATGCCAAATAATTACATATCCTCCAGTGCGGCATTGCCGGGACGCCGCCGTGCAGCTAATCGAGGCTGTATTGGGAGGGAGAGGTGCGCAATAACTGATTGATTAATTGAATAATTAAAATCAAGAAAAGATTATCATAAAATATTTTCCTAATCAATTGGCTAATAGCATAACTAAACCACTAGTGCTTCATCCGAAGATGTATCTTTTAGAAATTTAATAAAATAAGGCATTAATTAAAAAAATTAAATAATTTATTGATTACTCAATAAATAATGAATCGATTAAGTGATTAATCAATAAATCAAAAATATCCTTTGTAGCCACATCACTTGGTCACTGTCATGTCCAAATATTAGCTTCCGAGCTCAAAAGTTGCCTGTGATATTGCCCAGATTAGAAAGAAAATAAATAAATAATTAATAATGATAAAAAAAGGAAATAATTAATCAATTCGCTAATATAACATAAACCACCACCATTTCATCAGAATCTGTAACTTTCAAAAAAAATTTTTTAGTCATTAATCGAATAATTAAATAATTAATCGATTATTTGATTAATTGATTAATCAATAAATAAAAAACTGCCTTTGCAGCCAAATCACTTAGTCATTGGCATGTCCAAATATCAGCTTCCTAACTCGAAAGGTGCCTGAGATAATGGCCAGAAGAGAAAGGAAATGTATAAGTACTTAATTAATCGCTAATAATTAAATAACTCATCAATTAATTGATTTATCAAAAAACAAAAAATACCGTTTTTAACAAAGGACTTGCTCACGATTGTGCCGAAATTTCTCTTCCTAGCTCAAAGGATGGCTGAGATATCGCCCGGACAAACAAACAAACAAGAAAGAAAACAAGAAAACAAACAAGAAAACAAGAAAACAAACAAGAAAACAACCAGAGTGAAAACTGAGTACTCCCTTTCAGCGTGCGTCACTGCCGAGCCCCCTTCGGTGCCCGGCAATGACGTTTTGCAGCACCTGGATATGGCATAGGAAAGGTGCGGTGTACAATTACTGTCTGTACCTAATATAATTGGTGGTCTGGTGTTCTTGGATGTTCCCTGACATCAGGTAGCCTTGCTCACCTATTACCTGCGCCACCTATGGTAGACTGAGGTTATGTTTTCAACTATGTTTGGTTTTCTTTCTTTTTTTTTGTATGCTTGGTCGAGGCTCGTGTAAGAGCTAACACAGAGAGCGTATAATAAAGGGAGTGGGAGACAAGAAGGGGAGAGAGAGGGAAGCACAACAACAGTACAGAACCAGGACATCAGGAGATCTGTGGAAGGGGGAGGGCTGGGGCGGGGTACATGGGATAAACAAGATGGACACTTCTTGGACTTTCAGGAAAGAAAAGGGAATTTTAAAGAGGTAGATTTGGGGGTGTATTAATGGGGGTGGAAAAGATTGAGGTTTTGAATGGGGGTATTTGCTCATATTCTCATAAGACATCTGTATGCTCATAAGAGATGGTGGTGAACAGCTGTTTAAAAGACCTGGAGGGTGGAGTGGGATTGAAGGGAGTGGGGGAGTTTGTTCCAGAGGCGGGAGAAAAGAGGACTGAAGGAGTGCAGGTGAGCAGAGAGTCTTGATTTTGGCAGTTTAACCATAAGAGGGTTGCAGGCAGATCTTGTGCGACCTGCAGGAATATTTGGGGGACAGAGCCCAGAGAGAGCTGGGGGGGGGGGGGGGGGTCAAGGCCGGAGAGGAGTCGGTAGAAGACGGAAAGACCACCAACCTGCCTGCGTTGAGTGAGTGTAGGCCCTTGGAGTTAGCTTCATCGCAGGAGATTCCAGTGATTATAAACGCTTTGGTTTCTCGGGCGTGAAGCCGAGCTAGGTGTGAGGCAGGTGCACCAGCCCAGAGGGACTATCTGTGAGCAGGATGTCTCAAAACGTTATGGACAGATTGAACCGAAAATTCACTTTTTTGTATGGTGTACATAGTCGAGGCTCATGGAAGAAGAGGAAGGGGTTAAATTGGTTTCAGAGAGTGCTGTGGGTCAAGGCCAGAAGGAAGGTGGTAGAAGATGTAGAGAACCCCCTCTCCCCCCTTGGTGATGGTGAAGTGATAGGCCCATTGACTCACCTTCCTCGCGGGAGATTCCAATAATCTTGAAGGCCTCAGTTACTTCTTGGACAAGCAAGGTGTGATGCAGGGATGCTCCATTAAACTGTGGGAGAAGGCCCTGTGGGTGGATATGGGTGCAGGTGTGCAAAGGTAGGACTTTACACGATGAAGGAAGGCTTTGGAAGCCAACTTTTAAATCTGTTTTGCCCAAGAAAGATCATGACTAATAGAGAAACTCAGGAGTTTCAGGAGAAACTGAACTTCCTCCAGAGGATTGTTAAGAAAGTAGATCGAAGGGTTTGCCAGGGCTTCCTTTGGGAGAGAGAGTGAGATTTAAAAGACATATTCCACGTGTTTGACCAGTTTGTGCTTTTGTCAAGGTCTGAAGAGACGGAAGAGGCTCCGGCGTGCCTGTCTGAATGATGAGGGATGTCATGGCAGAGGGTGGACTCATGAGTAAATAGATAGAGAGGATTTCCCAGAGAGTCAGAGATATCATTGATGAAGATTAGGAACAGGACGAAGATTACAAATTGCCTGTTTATCTTCATTAGCTTATGACAGGCCTAGCGGGATAGCCAAGAGGCCTGCACACTCGCCTTGTTAATATCTCGGCCCAAGGTGTATAAACTGTCATCTCGGTGTTTCACAGGCAAGGTGAATCATCAAGGTATCCCTCGTTTGGATGTTAAACCGGGAATCCCGTCTTCCGACATTAGTTGGGAGACGTTGAAGATCCCACGGTGTCCTTCGCTAATCCCAGCACGATGAACAAATTGTAAGTCCCTGGCCTACTATTCCTGGGAAATCAATGGCAAACCTCCCAGTATAACTCTTGCCAGGAAACCGCTTCAGCAGCACCGATGTTCTGTGTCGGAGTTTGGCAAATGAGAATCTGCAAAAGGTTATAACGGGTTTTCTTACACAATCCTCCAACAACTGGGAATCATGAATTATGCTGATACCATTGTAACTCCCAATGGGGTCATCTGATAAATATGTCCCAGGCATGAACATCCAATGCCTACAGTCCTGGCACCTACCCATGAAGTCTATATGATGCTATCATTAACCTTCATGCCATGCTGACTGCAGCGAAATGAGTTGTTCTTAAGCATGGAGGGGTCTGTGTGCAAGCTAATGCAGAGAGACAGCAGCAGCATTATAATATCATTCACCTGAAACATATGGACCTCACAACCGCCGTCCATTTGTCAAATTAAAGCTACAATTTACACTCTCATGATATCCTGGCGCCCATTTGCATTTTCAAGGTACCATACTCAAAAATACCAGTGTTGAAATGAAACATAGGAGTTAAATACACCTTGTGCTCACCTGCTAGAATAAACAGTATACTGCACTGACTAAAGGTATTTTAAACCAAATTAAATGTTTGCTAGAAGACGGGGCAGCATTTAGAATCATAGTAACATAATCATAACACGTTAAACAAACAAACAAACAAATACCTATTTTAGGGGGCAATCCCCCCCCCCCCAGGGGTCAACCCCCCCTCCCCTACCCCACATACCTACTAAAAATCAGATTTTTAAAATGCCTTGAACAAACTTTGGTACATCATGGGTGGTGAAGGTTGTGGTGAAGTTTCATCAAAATAGTGTGTGTAGTTTCAGAGAAAAAAGCAAATACCTATTTTGGGGGCAACCCACACCCCCGTCGACCCCGAAATGGGCAGATATTTTTTAACGCCGTGAACAAACTTTGGTATATTACCGGTGGTGAAGGTTGTGGTCAAGTTTCATCAAAATTGTGTGTAGTTTCAGAAAGAAAGCACATATGTGTTTTGGGGGACAACCCCCCCCCTTCCCCGACCCCATATACCTGCTAAGACCCAAAATTTTTAAGTGCCGTGAACAAACTTTGGTACATCATGGGTGGTGAAGATTGTGGTGAAGTTTTATCAAAATAGAGTGTGTAGTTTCAGAGAAAAAAGCAAATTCCTATTTTGGGGGTCAAAATAGGAATTGCTTGTCACTTTGACCCCCTGCAGATCCCCTTAGACGCCGATTTTTTAAATGCCGTGAACAAACTTTAGTCACAACACAACAAATATCATTTGTGCCGAGTTTGGTCGCAATCCCATCAGCGGTTTCGGAGAAGAAGTTTCAAGTGTTTACAGACTGATGGATGGATGGACTGATGGAAGGACTGACTGACGGAAGGACTGATGGAAGGACTGACTGACTGACGGACGGACGGATGGACGGACTGACTGACGGACGGACGTCCGGACTGATGGACGGATGGACGGATTGATGGACGGACTGACGGACGTCCGGACTGATGGACGGACGGACGGATTGATGGACGGACGGACGGACGGATTGATGGACGGACGGACGGACTGACGGACGATGTGCCATCGCATAAGCTCCCATGAGCTTCGTTCCAGGTGAGCTAAAAATAAGCAATGTTTCACATACTTCCTGATAATTTGGTGATGCATCTCTCCAGGTGATGTAAAGTATTTATAAATAATTTACATGGATAATACACGAAAAGATGGCACTCATAGGCTCAGCACTAAGGGTTGTCCGATTGTCCGGGACAAGGGAAGATTCTGTTTGGACCCATCAATGGCGTGTTTGTGTCTGGGGGTAAGTCAATATTTCTGCTTTATGTGTGTCATGCGTATCCATCGCCATCGTGAACGAGTGTAAGATGTCACCACAAACCTCGAACCTCGACATCTACATCAGAGCTTTATGCAGACAAATTGAAAAACCTGTTAGAGTTGGTCGCCATCATTTTGGCCCTACC
Source organism: Myxine glutinosa (assembly GCF_964187855.1). NCBI lineage: Eukaryota > Metazoa > Chordata > Myxini > Myxiniformes > Myxinidae > Myxine > Myxine glutinosa. Next base: position 93,104,493 of record NC_136271.1, read on the forward strand.
ATTATCATCCGCCATTTTGTGAGAGGTGTTTCTTTTTTGCTGTTTGAGTGTGTCAAGTCTGACTGTGAGATTATCTCTGACAACTGACTTGATGAATCACTTCGTGTGTATATATTATATATATATATATATATATATATATATATATATATATATATATATATATATATATATATATATATATATATATATATATATATATATATATATATATATATATATATCCATGGGCTGTCCGAGTCTAGACGCCTACGATTCAAAGCGAGCTGTGCAAGTGCAGTGGACAAAGAAACAGAGTTGACGTCATCAAAAATGAATGTCTGTTGACATCCAGCAGAGAAATATGGTCAATATGAAACGATTTCTTCAACTAATATGGAGACAGTAGCCGATCTTCACGGAATGTCTATTGAGGACGAAACAAATTGATTATATTTAATGTTCATTGGTTGAGCTGTTGTTACCTCCACCACCAAAGGTGGATGGACGTTATGTTTTCACCCCTGTTTGTCTGTCCGTTTGTTTGTTTGTGAACAGAATATTTCAAAACGTTGTGGACGCATTCGGACTAAATTTAGCAGAGATGTAGCGTATGTGACAAGGACGAAATGATTAGATTTTGGTGAAGATACGGATTCGGATCCGGATAGTAGAATTCTAAAAGTGATTCTTCACCATTGGGAGATCGGGCCAAAAACTATACCCAGCAGGATATCTCAAGAAGATGTGGAGGGATTCGGACGAAACTTGCTGGACAGGTTGGGTGTCTGACAAGGACGAATATATTAGATTTTGGTGAAGATCTGATTATGGATTCGGATATGAGAATTATTTAATTTTTTAAGTGATTCTTCACCATTAGGAGGTCGTGCCAAAAACTATACCCAGCAGGATATCTCAAGAAGATGTGGAGGGATTCGGACGAAACTTGCTGGACAGGTTGGGTGTCTGACAAGGACGAATATATTAGATTTTGGTGAAGATCTGATTATGGATTCGGATATGAGAATTATTTAATTTTTTAAGTGATTCTTCACCATTAGGAGGTCGTGCCAAAAACTATACATAGCAGGATATCTCAAAAAGTTGTGGACTGATGATTTTGATTAAATGTGATTCTGTATTGTGATTTTCTGGTCTACTCTGGGATACAAAACGTAAACTGTCCACCTAGTAGGAGACCAGCCTGTAGGTCCCGTGACCAAATTCTGGGAACAAAGGTTTGAAAGTGTTTTTGTGTTCCCTGATGAATACCGAACAATTTTGACTTGGGCTGCCCCCTTGAAAATGTCAGGCATTTCCGGGAAGGGTCAACAAAGGTCAAACCGTCCGTCCTCTCCGGCCTTGCACCCCCAGCTCTCTCTGTGCTCTGTCCCCCAAATATTCCTACAGGTCGCACAAGATCTGCCAGCAACCCTCTGATGGTTAAACTGCCGAAATCTCGGCTCTCTGCTCACCTTCACTCTTTCATTCCTCTTTTCTCCCGCCTCTGGAACAAACTCCCTCACTCCCTTCAATCCCACTCCTCCCTCCAGGTCTTTAAAACAGCTGTTCACCACCATCTCTTATCTTCCCCCATCCAAAACCTTGATCTTTTCTACCCCCGCTAATTCACCCCAGATCCACCTTGTTTGAAATTCCAACTTCTTTCCTGGAAGTCCTGGTAGTGTCCATATGTTTTATACCTCTCCCACCGCCCCCTTCCCACGCCCCCCCCCCCCCAAAGCCCTCGCCCTCTCTCAGATCTCTCGATGTCTCCATGTCTCTCGGTCCCTGCTCTCAAATGTTGTGTTTGTGTCCTTCCCCCTCTCTCCCCATCTTGTCTACCGCTCCCTATGTTATATGTTTTTTGTGTCGGTTTGTCTTTCTGTGTGATTAATGTTCGCTCTTTCACGAGCCTCGACCTTGTATACAAAAAAAAAAAAAAAAAAAAAAAAAAAAAAAAAAAAAAAAAAAAAAAAAAAAAAAAAACAGGGGTCAAAATTCAAATATATTCCAATCGTGTCGATATGCATATCAAATTACCCGTCTAGTCATGAGGATTCCAAAAATGTATAGTTTGTTATACCTCCGACCTTAAATGAGGGCGCTATGGTCAAAAACGTCGAAAGGTCAACGCACTTTTGACTGGCGGTCAAATTCACCAACACAGTTAACATTGTCCGATTCTAATGATTTGAGTGTCTAATAATATGTTTTCTGACATGGCAAATTCAAATAAGCAACTTTTAAAAGTAAAGGTGGTTGCCATAACCTTGAAATTTCAAAATGGCTGCTAAAAGGTTAACATAAATTAGCCAAAAACAACAATTTTTTTCCCAAACCCATGGATAAGAAATTATTAAATGTTCGTCACCGAAACGTCACGAACAATTGAAACACTCCATTTTTAAAACAAAATAAAGATTTTTAATTATGTGTATCATTTTTCTTTAGAGCACATGTTCGATATAATATTGTGTACCATATGAAGTGTATAGGTAAATGATGATGATGGGCTGTGAATATCTGGTAGTCATTTGTTCTGTTTCATGACGTCCACATACTAGTAATTTTTACAAACATTTCTTCTGTGTATTGATGTAAAGTAAATATGATTAGGATCCCCATAGGATCAAGACTAACATCTGCTCTGTATTTTTATATTTTAGATCTTCTGGGAACAATGTCAGCACCAAAGTCAACACCAGTACTGAAGCCTCAACCAAACAGAAAAATAAAACGAGAGGAAATATCTGGACTATGTAATTTGTGTAATGAACAATGCGATGAAGATAAAAGCAACATTTCTCCTGAAGCATGGGAACGCATGAAGGGCAAAGCACAAGATTGGAAAGGGTTGCATAAATTTGGAACTGTTTATGATTCAGTCAATTGGGATGCAGGACCGAATGGTGGCTATTTTCATAAGGCATGCAGGACTGCATTGGCAGCTCAACGTGGACTTCAACAAGCATTAAGAAAAAGAGATCAAGAACAGAAACAACAAACAGTGGACACACAAGAAACGCATGCAAAAGACCAGCAGCAAGCTGGACGATCTTCACGTAGCACAGGTCTCCTTCATGAAAAGAATCTGTGCATTTGGTGTATGAAACCAGAAGACTTGAAAAATTCCAAAACATTATGTATTATCCAACAGTTGAATGCGTGGAACACCTTCAAGTCACATACAATACACTTGGAAGATGACCAGATGAGAGAAAGAATTTTAACTGTCATAGATTCTACCCCTCATCCCTTTGCGTCAGAAATACGCTATCATCGTTCCTGCTGGATGAAGTATCTGAAGCCTCACTACAAACATTCTGATTCATCTGGTGACCGAATGCACTTACAGAACGTGCGACTTACAGAGGTTAGACAGATGTTTTTTAGGCATGTCCGTACAGTTGTGCTGGAGATGAATGAACCAAGAACATTACAGGGTCTTCTGGTTGATTATAACCAAATGAGTGCAAACTTTGGTTTTGAAACTGTGATGAAAACCAGCACTATAAAACAAATGCTTCAAAATGAATTCAATGACAACATTGGATTCCATGATCGTTTCCACAAGAACCAGAGCACAATTGTCTATGATGCATCTGCTGGTGGAAGTTACATTGAAGCAGCCATTTATTCTTGGGGAATAAGTGATGAACAGTTACTAAACAATGTTGCAAGGCATCTGAGAAAGAAGTTTACAGAAGAAGTGGGTTTATCTTGGCCTCTCCGTGTTGATGAGCTTGAAAATATTGAAGAACCCCATGAACTTTTGCGCCAACTTTTGACATGGCTCAAGGATCCTGATTCCAATGACTTTACTGAAGCATGTCATGATCCACAAATTGCTGCTTTGGCATCCCTCTTGTTTTCGTTCATCACCGGCAAACGCACATCCTTCCAAACAAAGTTATCAGTGACTCTTCATGGATTAACTCGGAGTCGTGAAATCATTGACATCTTGAAAAAATTTGCTCTTGGAATAAGTTACAAAGATGTTCTTGCTCTGTATGAAGCTTGGGCCATGGATGATATCAAAGCAAATGCTGCTTGTCCTGACGAGTTAGCAGATGGTTTTCCAGGAACAGGTATCCTAGATAATGATGACTTCAAAGATGATACATTGACAGGTGCCGATACATCTCACCGGACCAATGTTATGTTTGTACAACCTGATGATGTTACATCAATGGACTCAGAGGAGGGTCGTCCTATACTTCAATTGACCAAGTCTGAAGATTTGAAAGATTTAAGTACTTTACAACACAAGATTCATCCTTACAAAACAGTCAAACGTGGCCAGCCAGCAGTTCGTCAGGAAATTGATATCTCACTTCAAACAAGTGATGAGCAAAGAAAGCGAGGTGTTATGCACGTGTTGGCCCATCTGGATATTGCAGGGAAGAACATACCAGCTGATGAACAGAAAGTTGGAAGTTTCACTGGGTTCCAGGCTAATATCCATGAGTATGTGGTGAAAAGTACAGCATACTATTTTCTGACATTTCCAAAGCCACCTCAGAAGTCAGTGGTTCACGAGGTTATGTGTCGCATGGTCACTGCAGCCGAGTGCAAGTCAATGCCATTTATTCAGCTGGTAGGCGGCCAACCAGTCTATGCCCTTATTGTCCAGCTGAAAAATGAGAATCCTGAGAAATTTCAACTTATCCTTCCATTCTTGGGTCCATTCCACGCTCACATTTCCTTCATATCGGCGATAAACAAGCGGTTCCATGGCTCAGGTTTATCTGAAATTCTTGTGGCAGCCGATATAATTTCAGAAGGATCAGTTGACCAAGCACTTCGTGGTAAACACTACAACAGAGGCATAAGGTGCCTTTCACTTATGTATGAGGTGCTCATTCGCAGGATTATTTTTCGCGGGGTCAGCGAGGGACTGAAGCTATAATCGGAGCTCAAATCAAAGTTGGAAGTTCTTAGAAGTCCACCCAATAGCTCAAAAGAACAATTACAGGCCATCGCAGATGATTTCCTGATGGATGCAGAGTTCAAGTCTTTTGTAGAAAGAGCATTTGAGAGTGTTGGGAAATCAGACAGCCCTATGGCAAGGTTCTGGTTGAGCTTTATGGAAATGGTTGAAATACTGATCATGAACATATACGCCCTGAGGACACAGGATTGGGATTCATTCAAAGCATCCCTCCGAATGATGATGCCATGGCTGCGGATATACGACAATGATAAATACAGCAGATGGCTTGTAGAATTCTGGCTTGAGATTAGCAGTCTCCCCGAAGAAAAAGAGAGGTACATGCGAGATGGCCTATTCGCGCAATCAATGACCGGGAAACCGTACTCGTGCTTACCCCTGGATCTCTGGATAGAAATGACCATGAATAAAGGGTCGAAGATGAAAGCAGGTTGGAAGCGCATCTTAAAAAATGAAAAGATGTTGTTGACTCACACAAGAACCGTCAACTCTGTGAATAGAGTTAGAAGTTCACTACATGCATTGGCAAACCTCACCAAATCATCTGAAGGTCACAGAGAGAACTCCACAACGAGGTTGTTACTGGATGAGCGCGGTGTACAAGATCTAGACAATTGCATCACGGAATTTGATTGTGACCCATTCGACCTTACACAGCCTATCTTGAGGTCGCTCCAGTCAGGAATGGTCGCATCAGATGCACTTGTCAAAGACTTTGACTCAGCACATGAGGATGGGGAGACTCTAGTGCAATCATTCTTCAAAGAGCGCAAGTTCTCTGGTGATAAACAGTTTGATGCAACCATACACAGAAACAGCAGACACAGCTTCAGCAAACCACCAGTTATCAAAGACGCATCAAAACATAAGGTCACAAAAACAGATGCTATGGAAAACAAAGCCATGGCCGAGATCATCACTTTGGCACAAGAGTTAGATGATGGTCTAGTGCTATCTGAAGTCATGGAATACCGCGTGACAGAAGAGTGTCTCCCCATCTTCAATGTAAATGGAACAATGCGCAAAGGGCAAAAATGTAAACTGTCACAAAAGTTCAACTTTATTGAACTGGAGTTCCGGGATAGATACATTGCACTAGTAGATATGGGGTTCATTTGGAGGCTATCAACCCCGTCTGCTGAGGATAGAGAGAAGCAAGACGAAAGTGCTTATACTTGGTGCGATTATGCTGCTAAAATGTTTAACCTTGTTGTCCAACGCCATCCTACGGCTTCCCAGATAATATTTGTAAATGACCCATATGATCTACAACACAGCATCAAAGACAGTGAACATGAAAGGCGAACAGGTGAATTGCCTTTTGTTGGTGGGACCAGGAATATTTTCATCAAGAGAAATGATGAACTGCCATCCCCTAGGCACTTCAACAACATGTTCAAGAACCCAGGAAACAAAATTCGTCTGCAGCAATTTCTGAAGACTGAGTTCAAAACCCTGTTACTCCAACATCCAGATACCAGATTTATTTACTCTGTGAGGGAACGCTGTAGTGATTTGTCCACTGATGAGGAGGTAGTTGAGTTGACATGTCAGCATATGGAAGCAGACACCATTCTGTTGTACATATATTCCCAACTAAGAAAGTCGGGAGTAAAAGATGCCGTTGTCATTGATGCAGAAGACACAGATGTGTTGGTTTTAGTATCGTATGTGGCACATCAAATTGAAGGTATGCTAGGACTGAAAAGAAAGAAAAGCATAATTGATTGCGCAACACTCCTTGATAAGGATATTAGTGATATCACTAGCCGAAACCCGTGGAACATCCACGGAAGGGAGGATGTGGTGTATGGATAGAGTGTACCATTATGGATGGCATAGGGGATTTGCTTGCCCGAGTAAGAGTTAGGAAGAAAGATGAGAATGAAGAGTGCATATGTGAACAACGATCGCCGACACCGGCACAAATGCATGCTCTGGATTGTCCACTCAGTGGACGGCTTGCTGTCGCCTTCGACTGTCCAATCAGATGAGACAGCTGGCTTAACGTCCTCTGATGCGACGTCACACCTGCGAGGTATCAGGAGGCGGGAACCGAATCCAAAACAGAAGCTAAGGTGCCATTCAAATATTACGTAACACTATGGGGGGTGGGGGGGGGTGTACGGCCGAGCGTTACGAGGGGGTGGGGGGGGGGGGGGGGTGTCAAATTTCGGGGAAAAAAGCGTTACGTAATATTTGAATGGCCCCTAAAGTAAAGACCATCGGAGATCTCCTGCGGCAGCGTTTCTAACCGATGTGGTAAAGTACAGTACGTACAGTAAAGGACATTCTCATTGATCTGTTGATTAACTATAACTGACCTGCGCCGCCATGCTGTAGCTTGACATGTTAGCAGGTACTCTGACCTTTTTCACAACTTCAAATGGCGTTTCATAAAATCCTGCTGTGACTCGACATGCGGCGCACCATAATCAATGGCTCATAAAACCCGACACTGCTACAGAGGATTATACTACCACCGGAAGCCGGCACTTGGTTGTCCACAGAGGGAGGGAAGAAACACACCATGTGGAATGAAAAACAAAATGCATTAAAATATTCAAGAAAGAAACATTTTTTTTCATTTAATATTCCGTAAGTATTTATTGTACGACTAACGATTGTCAAAATAAGAACCTGCTTTGGGCAATCGCACACTATACCGTCGAGGCCGCTTTTACAGAATAAGAAGGAAATAATTAAATTAATGCTTTCCTATTTACATCGTTGAGTCAATACGTCACAAAATCATTTTTTAAACCTGTAATCACTGGTTGTAGGGAATGCAGATTTGACGATCAGCTGATTTATGTGTGTGTGTGGGTGTGTATTTTAGACTTGGACAATATAAGAAGGAAAATTGCTTTGCAATACATGCCCATTTGCAAGTTTCAGATCAATATCAGTAAGCAGTAAGCACGGCCCATTATTTAATGACACCACTCAACTGTCCAATCAGCGGACGGCTCGCATCGCCTTCGCCCAGCAGACGCCAATACGATGGTGTCGTAAGATGGCGTCGTATCGGCCGATAATCGGATGCTTTTGGGTCCCAAAGACCAGACAGGTCATCACAAATCTGAAGCGAATTCAGATTTTTCGAGTATGGCTGTACGTGATAAACAAAGAGCGCGGTTCGTAGATGGAAAATGCATTAGTGCCGTGGGCATCGGGTCACTGGGTGCGGCGTAAAAGGGATAACAAAGTCGAGTCCTTACGGTATTATTATATAGATTATCCCATTTCACATCCACACTGGTGCAGATGCTATTTCCAGTTTCTATGGCCGTGGAAAACCATCAGTCTTTGACAGCACAATGAAGTCAGAAGAGGCACAAGAGCTACTTAGAGGGCTTGGGAAATGTCTCCCAGTGACATCACAAACTCTTAAACAGCTAGAGCAGTATACCATCAAATACATATACAAGGATAAATCAAGCAAGACACTCGCAGAAGCTCGGGCCAAAAAGTGGGAGGGGATGAAGAGGAAATCGACTCTCAGGATTCCTCCTGATACAGATTTACATAATTTGAAGGTAACACGGGCCAACTATCAGGCATTCATCATGTTAAACTTTATGAATACAGATGCTCCATCATCTCCCCTTCAGCATGGTTGGAGCTTGAGAGAGGGCAAATGTTTGCCAATACGGTATTCACAGCCGGCACTACCTCAACGTCTACGTGAGGCCAGAACAAACCGCACTGTAGACTCTGACACAGATTCAGATACTAGTGATTGTAACAGTGATTCTGACTCTGATTCTGATGGATATGACACTGAGTAGGATGATGAACTGGGCAATAAAGCAAGATAAGCATCATTGGACAATGTGTTTAGAAATAACTGTGTTATTGTTGGCCAAGGATCCTGATTCAAGTCTTTTAGTAGCCCTTTTGCCAGCCATTTTGAAATTTCAAGGTTATGGCAACCACCTTTACTTTTAAAAGTTGCTTATTTGAATTTGCCATGTCAGAAAACATATTATTAGACACTCAAATCATTAGAATCGGACAATGTTAACTGTGTTGGTGAATTTGACCGCCAGTCAAAAGTGCGTTGACCTTTCGACGTGTTTGACCATAGCGCCCTCATTTAAGGTCGGAGGTATGACAAACTATACATTTTTGGAATCCTCATGACTAGACGAGTAATTTGATATGCATATCGACACGATTGGAATATATTTGAATTTTGACCCCTGTTTGACCTTTGTTGACCCTTCCCGGAAATGCCTGACATTTTCAAGGGGGCAGCCCAAGTCAAAATTGTTCGGTATTCATCAGGGAACACAAAAACACTTTCAAACCTTTGTTCCCAGAATTTGGTCATGGGACCTACAGGCTGGTCTCCTACTAACCTGGTGGAGGTTTGCTCTACTGAGTGCCGTTCTAGTTTATAATGTTAAGCACATTTTCCATAATAAAAATATTTATTTCCAATTAGTGAACACATAGAGCTGAAAAACTAGCATTAAAATTCTTAGCTAGAAAGCATCTGAAAATGCAAAGCCCGTCCGCATCCATTTGTATTTCAGATGTCTTCTTCTTCTTCTTCTCCATTTGTATAATAAAAATAATGAAAACAGTTTAAAACAAAATGCAAAATGAAAATTAAATTGATACATGTGGGAAAATTACATTCCCAGACAACGACTCGAGGCCAGGTCCTTTGGAAGAGGTCTTTCCATATGACATGGACTCGATTCCTGGTCTGGGCTTGTAATTTTCCCACATATATCAGTTTAATTATACTATCCTGTTCATTAGTCTAAAATGAAAATTAATTTTACTCAGCCTTGGCCTTTGAGCTTTAGATCTAAAAAAAAAAATTCAGCTTCTTTCTTTTGATTGGTGAACCTAATCTGTGTCCCATTTTGCAAATTCTTAAAATTTGAGATTAATCGGGTGAAATATAGTGATTTTACGCAACCTTGACCTTTGACCTTTTGATCAAAAAAAATCCACTTCTAGCTTTTGATTGGTGAACCAATTCAGTGATCCAATATGCAAATTCTTAAAATTTCATGTCAATCTGATGAAAATTGATGATTTCATGTGATGCTGACCTTTGACCTTTTGACCTTTTGCCCAAATTATCAATTTGCCTTTTCCATATCCTCATAGTAAACCTTTGTTGAAAATTTGATGATAAAACTCAAATGGTAAATTTAAATTTCAGATCAATTGGATGAAAATTGATCATTTTAGATGACGCTGACCTTTAATCTTTTGACCTTTTGACACAATAATTATTAATTTACCTTCTCCATATCATCCAAATAAAGCTTTGTTGAAAATTTGATGATAAACTGAAATGGTAAAAAAATACACACACACACACACACAGAAGTGATTGCAAAACCCGTCCCCTGCGTAGGAGATCAATATCGCCAGGTGACAGAGTAGTTAAAATTCCAGACAGGTCCTATTGTTTTAATGACGAGTAGAATCCTTCACTTGTCCAAGGGTCAATGTCGACTCCTGTTTGAAAGTTCATGCCTATTCCTGCACTCACTGTAATATGCAAATGATCAAGTGGACATGTCCGACAACATCAATATTGGGTTGTGCTTTGGAATAGTCAAACAAGTACTCATGAGGAATGATTACTCCAATCATCATAGGCCATCACCCGAGACTCAAAAATCTAGACTTTATTGACCCCCCTCACCTCCAGCTCCCCCCTCCAGGTTCAGCTCACTTTCATGGTATCAAATTTTCGGAAAATATGTCTGCTTTTCATTTTTGCAAAATATGTCTGCTTTTCATTTTCGCAAACTATGTCTGCTCTTCATTTTCGCAAAATATGTCTGCTTTTCATTTTCGCAAAATATGTCTGCTTTTCATTTTCGCAAAATATGTTTGCTTTTCATTTTCGCAAAATATGTCTGCTTTTCATTTTCGCAAAATATGTCTGCTTTTCATTTTCGGAAAATACGTTTGCTTTTCATTTTCGCAAAATACGTTTGCTTTTCATTTTCGCAAAATATGTCTGCTTTTCATTTTCGCAAAATATGTCTACTTTTCATTTTCACAAAATATGTCTGCTTTTCATTTTCGCAAAATATGTCTGCTTTTCATTTTCGGAAAATACGTTTGCTTTTCATTTTCGCAAAATACGTTTGCTTTTCATTTTCGCAAAATATGTCTGCTTTTCATTTTCGCAAAATATATCTACTTTTCATTTTCGCAAAATATGTCTGCTTTTCATTTTCGCAAAATATGTCTGCTTTTCATTTTCGCAAAATATGTCTGCTTTTCATTTTCGCAAAATATGTCTGCTTTTCATTTTCACAAAATATGTCTGCTTTTCATTTTCGCAAAATATGTCTGCTTTTCATTTTCACAAAATATGTCTGCTTTTCATTTTCGCAAAATATGTCTACTTTTCATTTTCGCAAAATATGTTTGCTTTTCATTTCCGCAAAATATGTCTGCTTTTCATTTTCGCAAAATATGTCTGCTTTTCATTTTCGGAAAATATGTTTGCTTTTCATTTTCGCAAAATATGTCTGCTTTTCATTTTCACAAAATAAGTCTGCTTTTCATTTTCGCAAAATATGTCTGCTTTTCATTTTCGCAAAATATGTCTGCTTTTCATTTTCACAAAATAAGTCTGCTTTTCATTTTCGCAAAATATGTCTGCTTTTCATTTTCGCAAAATATGTCTGCTTTTCATTTTCGGTAAATACGTTTGCTTTTCATTTTCGCAAAATATGTCTGCTTTTCATTTTCGCAAAATATGTCTGCTTTTCATTTTCGCAAAATATGTCTGCTTTTCATTTTCGCAAAATATGTCTGCTTTTAATTTTTGCAAAATATGTCTGCTTTTCATTTTCGCAAAATATGTCTGCTTTTCATTTTCGCAAAATATGTCTGCTTTTCATTTTCGCAAAATATGTCTGCTTTTCATTTTCGGAAAATATGTCTGCTTTTCATTTTCGGAAAATATGTCTCCTTTTCATTTTCGCAAAATATGTTTGCTTTTCATTTTCGCAAAATATGTCTGCTTTTCATTTTCGGAAAATATGTTTGCTTTTCATTTTCGGAAAATATGTTTGCTTTTCATTTTCGCAAAATATGTCTGCTTTTCATTTTCGCAAAATATGTCTGCTTTCATTTTCGCAAAATATGTCTGCTTTTCATTTTCGCAAAATATGTCTGCTTTTCATTTTCGGAAAATACGTTTGCTTTTCATTTTCGCAAAATATGTCTGCTTTTCATTTTCGCAAAATATGTCTGCTTTTCATTTTCACTAAATATGTCTGCTTTTCATTTTCGGAAAATATGTTTGCTTTTCATTTTCGCAAAATATGTCTGCTTTTCATTTTCGCAAAATATGTCTGCTTTTCATTTTCGCTAAATATGTCTGCTTTTCATTTTCGCAAAATATGTCTGCTTTTCATTTTCGCAAAATATGTCTGCTTTTCATTTTCGCAAAATATGTCTGCTTTTCATTTTCGCAAAATATGTCTGCTTTTCATTTTCGGAAAATACGTTTGCTTTTCATTTTCGCAAAATATGTCTGCTTTTCATTTTCGCAAAATATGTCTGCTTTTCATTTTCACTAAATATGTCTGCTTTTCATTTTCGGAAAATATGTTTGCTTTTCATTTTCGCAAAATATGTCTGCTTTTCATTTTCGCAAAATATGTCTGCTTTTCATTTTCACAAAATATGTCTGCTTTTCATTTTCGCAAAATATGTCTGCTTTTCATTTTCACAAAATATGTCTGCTTTTCATTTTCGCAAAATATGTCTGCTTTGCATTTTCGCAAAATATGTCTGCTTTTCATTTTCGCAAAATATGTCTGCTTTTCATTTTCGGAAAATATGTCTGCTTTTCATTTTCGCAAAATATGTCTGCTTTTCATTTTCACAAAATATGTCTGCTTTTCTTTTCGCAAAATATGTCTGCTTTTCATTTTCGCAAAATATGTCTGCTTTTCATTTTCGCAAAATATGTCTACTTTTCATTTTCGCAAAATATGTCTGCTTTTCATTTTCGCAAAATATGTCTGCTTTTCATTTTCGGAAAATATGTCTGCTTTTCATTTTCGGAAAATATGTCTGCTTTTCATTTTCGGAAAATATATCTGCTTTTCATTTTCGGAAAATATATCTGCTTTTCATTTTCGCAAAATATGTCTGCTTTTCATTTTCGCAAAATATGTCTGCTTTTCATTTTCGCAAAATATGTCTGCTTTTCATTTTCGCAAAATATGTCTGCTTTTCATTTTCACAAAATATGTCTGCTTTGCATTTTCGCAAAATATGCCTGCTTTTCATTTTCGCAAAATATGTCTGCTTTTCATTTTCGCAAAATATGTCTGCTTTTCATTTTCGCAAAATATGTCTGCTTTTCATTTTCGCAAAATATGTCTGCTTTTCATTTTCGCAAAATATGTCTGCTTTTCATTTTCGGAAAATATGTCTGCTTTTCATTTTCGGAAAATATGTCTGCTTTTCATTTTCACAAAATATGTCTGCTTTTCTTTTCGCAAAATATGTCTGCTTTTCATTTTCGCAAAATATGTCTGCTTTTCATTTTCGCAAAATATGTCTGCTTTTCATTTTCGCAAAATATGTCTGCTCTTCATTTTCGGAAAATATGTCTGCTTTTCATTTTCGGAAAATATATCTGCTTTTCATTTTCGGAAAATATATCTGCTTTTCATTTTCGCAAAATATGTTTGCTTTTCATTTTCGCAAAATATGTCTGCTTTTCATTTTCGCAAAATATGTCTGCTTTTCATTTTCGCAAAATATGCCTGCTTTGCATTTTCGCAAAATATGCCTGCTTTTCATTTTCGCAAAATATGTCTGCTTTTCATTTTCGCAAAATATGTCTGCTTTTCATTTTCGCAAAATATGTCTGCTTTTCATTTTCGCAAAATATGTCTGCTTTTCATTTTCGCAAAATATGTCTGCTTTTCATTTTCACAAAATATGTCTGCTTTTAATTTTCGCAAAATATGTTTGCTTTTCATTTTCGCAAAATATGTCTGCTTTTCATTTTCGCAAAATATGTCTGCTTTTCATTTTCGCAAAATATGTCTGCTTTTCATTTTCACAAAATATGTCTGCTTTGCATTTTCGCAAAATATGCCTGCTTTTCATTTTCGCAAAATATGTCTGCTTTTCATTTTCGCAAAATATGTCTGCTTTTCATTTTCGCAAAATATGTCTGCTTTTCATTTTCGCAAAATATGTCTGCTTTTCATTTTCGCAAAATATGTCTGCTTTTCATTTTCGGAAAATATGTCTGCTTTTCATTTTCGGAAAATATGTCTGCTTTTCATTTTCACAAAATATGTCTGCTTTTCTTTTCGCAAAATATGTCTGCTTTTCATTTTCGCAAAATATGTCTGCTTTTCATTTTCGCAAAATATGTCTGCTTTTCATTTTCGCAAAATATGTCTGCTCTTCATTTTCGGAAAATATGTCTGCTTTTCATTTTCGGAAAATATATCTGCTTTTCATTTTCGGAAAATATATCTGCTTTTCATTTTCGCAAAATATGTTTGCTTTTCATTTTCGCAAAATATGTCTGCTTTTCATTTTCGCAAAATATGTCTGCTTTTCATTTTCGCAAAATATGTCTGCTTTTCATTTTCGCAAAATATGTCTGCTTTTCATTTTCACTAAATATGTCTGCTTTTCATTTTCACAAAATATGTCTGCTTTGCATTTTCGCAAAATATGCCTGCTTTGCATTTTCGCAAAATATGCCTGCTTTTCATTTTCGCAAAATATGTCTGCTTTTCATTTTCGCAAAATATGTCTGCTTTTCATTTTCGCAAAATATGTCTGCTTTTCATTTTCGCAAAATATGTCTGCTTTTCATTTTCGCAAAATATGTCTGCTTTTCATTTTCGCAAAATATGTCTGCTTTTCATTTTCACAAAATATGTCTGCTTTTCATTTTCGCAAAATATGTTTGCTTTTCATTTTCGCAAAATATGTCTGCTTTTCATTTTCGCAAAATATGTCTGCTTTTCATTTTCGCAAAATATGCCTGCTTTTCATTTTCGCAAAATATGTCTACTTTTCATTTTCGCAAAATATGTCTACTTTTCATTTTCGCAAAATATGTCTGCTTTGCATTTTCGCAAAATATGCCTGCTTTGCATTTTCGCAAAATATGCCTGCTTTTCATTTTCGCAAAATATGTCTACTTTTCATTTTCGCAAAATATGTCTGCTTTTCATTTTCGCAAAATATGTCTGCTTTTCATTTTCGCAAAATATGTCTGCTTTTCATTTTCACAAAATATGTCTGCTTTTCATTTTCGCAAAATATGTCTGCTTTTCATTTTCACAAAATATGTCTGCTTTTCATTTTCGCAAAATATGTCTACTTTTCATTTTCGCAAAATATGTCTGCTTTTCATTTTCGCAAAATATGTCTGCTTTTCATTTTCGCAAAATATGTCTGCTTTTCATTTTCGCAAAATATGTCTACTTTTCATTTTCACAAAATATGTCTGCTTTTCTTTTCGCAAAATATGTCTGCTTTTCATTTTCGCAAAATATGTCTGCTTTTCATTTTCACTAAATATGTCTGCTTTTCATTTTCACAAAATATGTCTGCTTTTCATTTTCGCAAAATATGTCTGCTTTTCATTTTCGCAAAATATGTCTGCTTTTCATTTCCTCTTGTTTCCTGGGCAACAGGTTTCCAGAACCCTATTCAAATTCATCAGTTTTTCACCTACGCGTTCTCCTCTACCCCTCAGCGTTACCTGCATCATTTGTTTGTCCGTCTCCATATACTTTCTCCCTCGGCCCAGCTGCTGGTGTGCATGCACTACTTCGCACAAGGGACATCTGGTAGCACAGGGAGTTTTACATTCACAACAAGAATACCCCAGCATAACCTTTGGAGTTGGCTCCTTCGCCATCCAATGAATAAACTGGATATGCATGGATGGAGTCCCCTCATGACCATCTGGCCTTGGAACATAAGTTTCCGACTCCAAAGCGCATTTCCAGATTGTGACTTGGTAGTTGGCTGTGTGTGTTTCGGCAGTTGCTGATACTGGTGACTTCTCACACAGAAGAGAATGTATCATCATTATGGATTTTTTCCTGGTAGTCAACATCCTACAGATGGGCAGTGAACTGGTCACAGTTATTGATGTTACTTGGTAGTATTATGCCTTCTCGCTCATTTTGGGTTTGGCTAGGTGCCAATGAAGATTCCATGAAGAACTACCTGTCAGATTTTTAACTGTCATGGAAAGTGACATGTGAGCTACTATGGTATTTGACCCTCCCTCTGGACACATTGTACAGGATACCCTAACCACTAGCCATTACTCCTCTGTGAAGGTCAGTCTTTGTTGACCCAAGTTCAACCGTGTCTTCATCTCCACCTGTTGCTTCAGGGGACATCACCCAGACTAGGAAGTTGTAAACTTATTTTGCTACTTTTCTGTGATCAAATGTCAACTTCTCAGCTGATGGAGGACATTATGTTCCTAACCTTCTGGAATTCCTTGTGAATGTACTTTGCTGCTTGGTGGAGATGTACCTGGATGATTGGGTTTAGGTTTGATGTTTAAGGATTGTCAACCTCAGAATTTCCAGCATCACAATCCGGCATTTCATTTCCTGTATTGATAGAAAATGCTTCAAAACCTGCTTCAGGTGCTTCAAAAATTTCAGGTGCTTCTAACACCTGCTTCAAAAATTCGTCTTTTGGGAACAAGATTTATGATTCATTTTTCCCCATAGATTCCCAGAAGGAAAGCCTTTTTCATATGTATTGTTTTGTGCCGAGTGAATACTTTTCTTCTTACTTCATCTGTCATTTGCCGGTGTATGTCCCGGTTTAGAATAGGTACACCGTATCCCTGCGTGTCGTAAGAGGAGCCTAAAAGGGTTGGTGTCAGGAAGGTTGTCTAACGGTGTTTTTGTTTTTGTGTTTTGAAGGTTGTCTAACGGTATCTCCTTGGTGTATCTCACACGGCAGCCATGATGGTAACTAACTTCCATTGTACTTCCATTCCTCTTTCTGAAAGTTCACCCACTATGGGATCATCTTTCCTTATCTCTGCAGGTTGAAGCATCTCCTCACCAGCTTCAACGGTCACACATTCATTGAGTCATGGGCAGAATTCTCCTTTTGGATTTATTATACCTTTTCGTGTGTCATATCACACCCATCTTCGTTTCAGGGTTTAGTGTAAAACGAGTTTGTTTAAGTGGATGAAGAGCTTGATGTACATCAAAAGAAAAGTGAAACAGATTCTGTGGCTGTCTCCTCCTTTTGTCTCATAAACCTTGGAATAAGATCTTGATTTGTGTATGTCTGACAGAAGCTTCGATGGTACACCCCAAATGGGTCTTTACCCCATACATCCTTGAGCATGTTATATGTTTCGTCACCCGTTTCCTTCACTGCTTTGTGGCAACTTTGCCAGCTGATAGTTGTGAACTGAGCAAGTTTACCAGTAGTAACCTCTTTATGGGAAAGATACTCGGAAAAGTTCACAGTGGTATTAGTTAGTGTATTTGGATGAGATTCAAGTTAAATGTGGCCATTTTCTAGATTAGAACTATTTTTATACAAGCTTCACCACCAGCATTCCATGAGTGTGTCTGCAACAAAGTAAATAAATGTGAGATAGGTAATAACAGTATAAATAAACTTATATTCCTATCTATACTAAGTATATTACAACTACTACGTATAAAAGTGACAGAGGACCTACGTTTGTCATGGGTAATCTCAGCTGTCGCCGCAAGTGGGGAGTTATCCCCCATAAGTAGGAAGTTATCCACCACAAGTAGGGAGTTATCCGCCGCAAGTAGGAAGTTATCCACCGCAAGTAGGGAGTTATCCCCCATAAGTAGGAAGTTATCCACCGCAACTAGGGAGTTATCTGCCGCAAGTAGGAAGTTATCCACCACAAGTAGGGAGTTATTCACCACAAGTAGGGAGTTATCTGCCAAAAGTAGGGAGCTATCTGCCGCAAGTGGGGAGTTATCCGCCGCAAGTGGGGAGTTATCCACCATAAGTCGGGAGTTATCTGCCACAAGTGGGAGTTATCTGCCACAAGTGGGAGTTATCCATTGCAAATGGGGAGTTATCTGCCACAAGTCGGGAGTTATCTGCCACAAGTGGGAGTTATCTGCGGCATGTGGGGAGTTATCTGCCAAAAGTGGGAGTTATCTGCCACAAGTGGGAGTTATCTGCCACAAGTGGGAGTTATCTGCAGCAAGTGGGGAGTTATCCGCTGCAAGTGGGGAGTTATCTGCCACAAGTCGGGAGTTATCTGCCACAAGTGGGAGTTATCTGCCACAAGTGGGAGTTATCTGCCACAAGTGGGAGTTATCTGCAGCAAGTGGGGAGTTATCCGCTGCAAGTGGGGGTTATCTGCAGCAAGTGGGGAGTTATCTGCTGCAAGTGGGGAGTTATCCCCCATAAGTCGGGAGTTATCCGCCGCAAGTCGGGAGTTATCTGCGGCATGTGGGGAGTTATCTGCCAAAAGTGGGTAGTTATCCGCCGCAAGTGGGGAGTTATCTGCCGCAAGTGGGGAGTTATCTGCCACAAGTGGGGAGTTATCCGCTACAAGTAGGGAGTTATCCCTACTTGCGGCGGTAGCAACATGTGGTGTCATCCATGAAAACAAGATGTCGTAGTTCATGGTTCAGTCCATGTTATTGAAGCAAATAGAATGAAGCAACTTGAATGAATAAAAAAAGCGAAAAAGAGTTTGCTGTGCTGGGTGATGTAGCATTCCGCAGTGATTCTATCCCAATTGTTACGGGATTGTTCCTATTGTTTTATCCATTTATTGCGTTCATCACAGGATTGTTACTTTTTCTGGTCATCCTGTTCTATGAAATGGCTTTTTAAAAATATTTTTTTCTGTCCAATGCCATTCCATCCCATCACCTGTTCTTGAGGAGTATATCTGCTAATTACCTGTATTATTATCCCAGCATTCCAAAAGTGAGACTTTAGATGTGTCACAAGGGATATAGAACATTACAAATGACAAACAAGCGAATACAGGAAGCACCGACATCAAAACGATGGTATAAATATCATCATGAAAGCAAAGATACTTTTCATTCCCGGATAATGAACATTCACTTTGGCGTAATAATAGATGCAGCTTAGACACGCTCGGGACATTTTCAAGTCAAGGCAAGGCAGGTAACAACATGATTAGGGGAAACAAAATGCAGGTGCTGTTTTTGTTAAATTTTGTATCGTTGTAATTTATATTGTATAATAATAAAATAATAATGCATCTGAAGATAATTGCGCAATGACACTGTCCTGAGAAACTCTTGGGGATATGATGATTGACCTCATATGACGTTGTCTTTGAACCCCATTGACCTTATCTCTACCTGGCCTCGTTGGTGGTGGGCTCAATTTAAAACTGTCTACATTCTAGGGTAGCTGCTCTCACTTCTATTCTATCATGCAGCTCGTGTGGCCATGAAGGATTAAGTATGTTGGCAAGTGAATCTGGCAGAACCCTAATTGAGTTCAATTGTTTTCAGGTGTTGCTTCAAGGCACTCTTGATGAAGCCTTTCCACGACTTTACTGATGATTTGGGGAATCAGGAGATAATTGGCCAAATCTGATACGTCCTGTTTCCATTGTATTTGACCCAACTGGGAGGTTTTCTACATCATTGAGTATATAGATGCCAGTGGATTGGAATGGTTTGGCTGGAGGCACTGCCAGCTCGAGAGCGCATGCCTGAAGCATTGTATTTGGCGGGGCCCTATTTTTATTATTTAATCCTATTATTATTAATTTATTTATTTATTATTATTATTATATTATTATTATTATTATATATATATATATTTATTATTATTATATTATTTATAATTTTTTATTTTTTTATTATTTTATTTTATTATATTTTTATTATTCAATCCTATTATTATTTTATTATTTAACCCGATTTATTTAATCCTTCATGGCCACACGAGCTGCATAATAGAAGAAAAGTGAGAGTAGCTACCCTAAAATGTCGGCAGTTTTAAATTGAGCCCAACACCAACGAGGCCAGGTAGAGGTAAGGTCAATGGAGTTCAAAGACGATTGCCTTGTTGCCTCCAATTTAGTATTTTGTAATTAGTTTATTAATAATAAATTCTTGTTAATTTCTACCCCACGCACTTGAAGAAAAAAGTGGTGTTCATCAATTGGTTAATTTCTGTCCGTTCATCCATCCATCCATCCGCAAATGTCGGTTTATGATCGAGGAACAACTTATTTATATTAAATGTTATATTTTGAACACGAATTGGAACATTAATCAGAAAACGAACTGTAGTTTAGCAATACTTTGGCTCTGACTTCGTCCCGATTGCACATGCGCAGACAGAAGAGACATAATATTTATATTCTGTCTGCCTGTCTTGTAATCAAATAAAATTGAAAATCATTCCAAACAGGAAACTTACTGTTTTTATCGTTTTATAATATACTTACTGTTTTATAATGTACACAAAAAAGAGCCACGAATAACTAATGCAACGTGGTGTAATAGCCACTATATCAACAAGTATAGCCACTATATATAATGTAATGAGGTGGTGTAATAGCAACTATATCAACGGTGGTTTACTTCTGGAATGTTTTTTTTCTATAACCTTTAAAGTCTCTATTGTATTTCAAATTAGTTATATACTTGAACATGGTAGAACACAAATCGTCTTCCTACCGCTTCCTAAAGCCTGACGTTTTGCAGTACCTGGGCATGTTAAATAAGGTGGTGTATAAGACACTGCATCAACAGCGCTAAACTTCCAGATTTTTTATACGACCTTTAAAGTCATTATTTTATTTAAATTTAATTATAGACTTAAACACTGCGTGGGGTATGGTGTTCTATGAACTCTCGTTTAATATATTATTGTCTTACTAGCGGGGTCACCCGTGGGAATCCCATGGGCATGGATGTGTGTGACATTTCGACATATTGAGTTATATGCTGCACATTCATTTTTACAAAATGGTTACTGGCAAGTCATCAGATCCAGAAATGGTGTGAATTTAGTTATTTCACATAATATGTGACCCCTCACTCCTCTCCACCTGACACTCTCCTGTCTCCACCTGACACTCTCCTGTCTCCACCTGACACTCTCCTCTCTCCACCTAGCACTCCTCTCCTCTCCAAACCCTCACATCCCTCTCCTTTCCAATCCCTCACCTCTCCAATCCCTCACACTCCTCTCCTCTCCAATCCTTCACACGCCTCTCCAATCGCGCCTCACACTCCTCTCCAATCGCGCCTCACACTCCTCTCCAATCGCACCTCACACTCCTCTCCAATCGTGCCTCACACTCCTCTCCAATCGTGCCTCACACTCCCCTCCAATCACTCCTCTCCAATCGTGCCTCACTCCTCTCCAATCACGCCTCACACTCCTCTCCAATCGTGCCTCACACTCCTCTCCAATCGCGCCTCACACTCCTCTCCAATCGCGCCTCACTCGCCTCTCCAATCGGCTTTCCCCGTCTCGTTTCTCTCCTTTTTCTCCCGTCTCGTTCTTTTTCTTGCTCCAAATCGGCCCGTCGGAATCGGAAATCGGCCCGTCTCGCCCGTCGGAATCGGAAATCGGCCCGTCTTGCTTTTGTGCTTGTGCGTAAATAAATTGTGTTCATGACACCATTTCTGGTGTTGGGCTAGCGGCTAGGGTGCCGGCTTAGGATCCTGGGTTCGAATCTCGGTCGATCGCCGAATTAATGCCAGGGGGGTTGACTCAGCCTGTCATCCTTCCGAGGTCGGCTAATTGAGTACCAGTTCACTGGTAATTCCCTGTTTGTCGTTGAAGGCGGCAAAAAGGGTTGGCGTCAGGAAGGGCATCCGGCCGTAAAACATTGCTTCAAAAAGGGGACAAAAAAACAACAACTACCACGGTCCCCGAAAAGGCCAACCCCCGCTTTGCGGGGAAAAATGGCCTCTAAACGGTGGTTTTTACACCATTTCTGGATCTGATGACTTGCCAGTAACCATTTTGTAAAAATGAATGTGCAGCATCTAACTCAATATGTCGAAATGTCACACACATCCATGCCCGTGGGATTCCCACGGGTGACCCCGCAAGTTTGCATTGACGTTCGTCGATGGACTCGTTCGCCCGTCTCATTCGTTTTCTTGCTGCATCCTGTTCAAGTCTGCGTTCTTCATCGATCGTCTCATTCATTTTGGAAATAGAAGTTTCCACGCAGCGCATGAATTGTCACGATCCTCAAGAGGAATTTGTCTCGTAATCATCAAATGATAAATGGCAAGTAAATTATATTGTGGAAAATTAAAGATTTCAAATAAACCTATTTAAAGTGTATTCGCACATAACTAATTTTAAAAAACGAAGAAATATCTCTCGGTAATTTCCTGAAACATATTTTACTTCCGGCTAATAATGTTGAATTAAATAAAAACGAAGAAATATATGTCGGCATCATTGTTGACGTTTTTGTGACGACTGTCATCAAACGAAAAAGTAATATATCTTAACGGAAAAGCAAAAGCGAATTTTTAATATATATCGACACGTTGCCGTTGGTGTCATGTTGGGCGGTGTATGATACACCATGACGCGATTTTTAAAAATATATCTCTGCATTTTCCCGCGTGTGTGGAATGTTCTCAATTATTGCTGACACAGAGTCCAAAACCATCGATAAAAATGAAATCATATGGTGAGTTAGATTGGAGATAAAGGCGTGAGAGAGACTCAATGGCCTTGAAGTTGAAGTTACAGGCGTTTGAGAATTCATTTCGTTCTATAAACGGCAACTTTCATTGGATTTCCTTCCCGTTTTTTTTCAACCGAGTCGAAAACTATGTTAGCGACTGTGAAAAATGAAATGATATATCGAATTTTTAATATGTATCGACACGTTGCCGTCGGTGTCATGTTAGGCGGTGTATGATACACCATGACGCGATTTTAAAAAATATATCTGCATTTTCCCGCGTGTGTGGAATGTTCTCAATTATTGCTGACACCGACTCTAAAACCATCGATAAAAATGAAATCATATGGTGAGTTAGATTGGAGATAAAGGCGTGAGAGAGACTCAATGGCCTTGAAGTTACAGGCATTTGAGAATTCATTTCGTTCTATAAACGGCAACTTTCATCGGATTTTCTTCTCGTTTTTTTTCAACCGAGTCTAAAACTATGTTAGCGACTGTGAAAAATGAAATGATATATCGAATTTAAAATAGATATCGACACATTGCCGTCGGTGTCATGTTGGGCGGTGTATGATACACCATGACGCGATTTTAAAAAATATATCTCTGCATTTTCCCGCGTGTGTGGAATGTTTGTGGAAAATTAAAGATTTCAAATAAACCTATTTAAAGTGTATGCGCACATAACTAATAAAAAAAACGAAGAAATATCTCTCGGTAATTTCCTGAAACATATTTTACTTCCGGCTAATATGTTGAATGAAATAAAAACGAAGAAATATATGTCGGCATCATTGTTGACGTTTTTGTGACGACTATCATCAAACGAAATAGTAATATATCATAACGGAAAAGCAAAAGCGAATTTTTAATATATATCGACACATTGCCGGCGGTGTCATGTTGGGCGGTGTATGATACACCATGACGCGATTTTAAAAAATATATCTCTGCATTTTCCCGCGTGTGTGGATTGTTCTCAATTATTGCTGACACCGAGTCTAAAAGTAAAACCATCGATAAAAATGAAATCATATGGTGAGTTAGATTGGAGATAAAGGCGTGAGAGAGACTCAATGGCCTTGAAGTTACAGGCCTTTGAGAATTCATTTCGTTCTATAAACGGCAACTTTCATCGGATTTTCTTCCCGTTTTTTTTCAACCGAGTCTAAAACTATGTTAGCGACTGTGAAAAATGAAATGATTTATCGAATTTGATTTGAAATAAAACTGGGGGAGAGCAAGACACCACGGGCCTACAAAACAGGACTCAAAGCTATGCGAGTTAATAAAATGGTGGATATTTGTTTATAGCCACTCCCAGAATGGGTGGAGCTATGGGTGGAGCTACTCTGCAAACCGAGTAAGCCACACCCCGGACAGACACCCAACAGATAGACAGACAGACAGACAGAATCATCTACGGCTATTATAATATAGAGGTGAGTTAGATTGGAGATAAAGGCGTGAGAGAGACTCAATGGCCTTGAAGTTGAAGTTACAGGCGTTTGAGAATTCATTTCGTTCTATAAACGGCAACTTTCATTGGATTTCCTTCCCGTTTTTTTTCAACCGAGTCGAAAACTATGTTAGCGACTGTGAAAAATGAAATGATATATCGAATTTTTAATATGTATCGACACGTTGCCGTCGGTGTCATGTTAGGCGGTGTATGATACACCATGACGCGATTTTAAAAAATATATCTGCATTTTCCCGCGTGTGTGGAATGTTCTCAATTATTGCTGACACCGACTCTAAAACCATCGATAAAAATGAAATCATATGGTGAGTTAGATTGGAGATAAAGGCGTGAGAGAGACTCAATGGCCTTGAAGTTACAGGCATTTGAGAATTCATTTCGTTCTATAAACGGCAACTTTCATCGGATTTTCTTCTCGTTTTTTTTCAACCGAGTCTAAAACTATGTTAGCGACTGTGAAAAATGAAATGATATATCGAATTTAAAATAGATATCGACACATTGCCGTCGGTGTCATGTTGGGCGGTGTATGATACACCATGACGCGATTTAAAAAAATATATCTCTGCATTTTCCCGCGTGTGTGGAATGTTTGTGGAAAATTAAAGATTTCAAATAAACCTATTTAAAGTGTATGCGCACATAACTAATAAAAAAAACGAAGAAATATCTCTCGGTAATTTCCTGAAACATATTTTACTTCCGGCTAATATGTTGAATGAAATAAAAACGAAGAAATATATGTCGGCATCATTGTTGACGTTTTTGTGACGACTATCATCAAACGAAATAGTAATATATCATAACGGAAAAGCAAAAGCGAATTTTTAATATATATCGACACATTGCCGGCGGTGTCATGTTGGGCGGTGTATGATACACCATGACGCGATTTTAAAAAATATATCTCTGCATTTTCCCGCGTGTGTGGATTGTTCTCAATTATTGCTGACACCGAGTCTAAAAGTAAAACCATCGATAAAAATGAAATCATATGGTGAGTTAGATTGGAGATAAAGGCGTGAGAGAGACTCAATGGCCTTGAAGTTACAGGCCTTTGAGAATTCATTTCGTTCTATAAACGGCAACTTTCATCGGATTTTCTTCCCGTTTTTTTTCAACCGAGTCTAAAACTATGTTAGCGACTGTGAAAAATGAAATGATTTATCGAATTTGATTTGAAATAAAACTGGGGGAGAGCAAGATACCACGGGCCTACAAAACAGGACTCAAAGCTATGCGAGTTAATAAAATGGTGGATATTTGTTTATAGCCACTCCCAGAATGGGTGGAGCTATGGGTGGAGCTACTCTGCAAACCGAGTAAGCCACACCCCGGACAGACACCCAACAGATAGACAGACAGACAGACAGAATCATCTACGGCTATTATAATATAGATATGTATTTATGTGTTGGATATCGAACCTTACAAGTCATGGATAAATTCACCTACGGTACCGGTACCTCGAAAGTACTCTATTAAAGGATGTCCAAATTGAAGAAGAAATACAATGCAGAATTTGTAAAGGTTCCATTATTTGGGAAGCTGCAAAATCGACTTTGGAACAAGAGGGAAATCAGCCTCGAGACTAAACTGATTGTCTACAAAACAATTGTATGAACAGTGCTTCCCTATACTTACGGAACCAAGACAACGTGTGGCTGTTGCTAAGCAAACTCAAACGTTTTCATCAAACTTGCTTGAGAAAAATAATGGAGATAAAATGGGCAAGATAAAATCCCCGATGCAGAGGTTCTGCAAAGAGCAAATAAATCCGGCATCATTGTATTTACTTTCGAAGCTCATCTGAGATGGTCGGGTCACCCACTTCGTATGTCTAAAGACCTTCCAAAAAAAAACGCATGCTTTGAGTTCTCCACCATTTCTTACTTTTTAAGAAAAAAAAATTCATACATTTTTTACTTGATACAACTTCCCTTCCTTTAATCTAATGAAAACTGGTCTATTCGGAGAGACCCTCATGAGTAACTTTGGCTTTGACTTCCCTCCGTTCCCACATCTTGTTTGTCTGTGTGTCATGCCGACTTCCTAACAGTGACGACTCCATTTACATCTCTCTCAGCCAACATGGACCAGGTTTTTAACCACCCACACAAACCTTTTATTCCTCATATCTGGCGATTTTAACTGTCACATGACATGCCAATTGGCTGAGTGTTGCTACCTCTCC
Source organism: Myxine glutinosa (assembly GCF_964187855.1). Lineage (NCBI taxonomy): Eukaryota > Metazoa > Chordata > Myxini > Myxiniformes > Myxinidae > Myxine > Myxine glutinosa. Next base: position 93,130,804 of record NC_136271.1, read on the forward strand.
CACCAGCATGGCACTGCAGCAAAGGACTTCTATGAATCGATGGCCTGACTCAATCTGAGAAATTTCCAACCTGGATTTCTACCAATGGCTAATCCTGGTAATGCCAAACTTTCCTGCTAATGCTTCCTTTTCTTCCTCTGCTCTAATTCGGTTTGTCTGATCACGTACTTGTTGGAGTCAGCATCTCTCTGGCTATTTTCACAGAGCCACCTCAGTGCCAGTTAGTCTGGCAGTTCACTCAAGCTGGCTTGCAGGGACTCAAATATGCCACCTCTCTTCGGGACTGGTCTCCTATACAGTCGCTTGAAAAAGTAAATACACCCCATGTAAAGTTTTGACTTTATCAACATATTTCAAAATACAGCAATTTGATCTTCATTTCAACAATATTTATAGATAAAGGTGATATAATATAACAAATATCATGAAATATTTACATTTTGTAGTCCATTGTGTAATTTAAATAAACATGAATGCAAATTTTGCATGTGGAAAAAGTAAGTACTCAGAGACGCGTTCACGCCTTTTATGGGGCTTTGCATGTTCTTCCTCGCTCACTCATTGGCTGCTCGTGCAATCTTCGCGATGCTTCATGTCACATCCAGTAGCTACTGGCTGTCTTCGCTGCATCTGGATCTTTCCCACAGCGTCTGGATATTTCTCGCTGCATCTGGATCTTTCTCGCTGTGTCGGGATCTTTCTCGCTGCATCTGGATCTTTCTCGCTGCATCTGGATCTTTATCGCTGCATCTGGATCTTTCCCACTGCATCTGGATCTTTCTCGCTGCATATGGATCTTTCTCACTGCATCTGGATCTTTCCCACTGCATCTGGATCTTTCTCGCTGCATATGGATCTTTCTCACTGCATCTGGATCTTTCTCGCTGCTTCTCGATTTTTTGTTGCTGCATCTGGATGTTTCTTGCTGCATCTGGATCTTTCCCACTGCATCTGGATCTTTCCCACTGCATCTGGATCTTTCCCACTGCATCTGGATCTTTCTTGCTGCATCTGGATCTTTCTTGCTGCATCTGGATCTTTCTCGCTGCATCTGGATTTTTGTTGCTGCGTCTGGATCTTTCTCTCTGTGTCGGGAACTTTGTTGCTGCCTCTGGATCTTTCTCGCTGCATCTGGATTTTTGTTGCTGCATCTGAATTTTTGTTGCTGCATCTGGATCTTTCTCGCTGTGTCGGGATCTTTGTCGCTGCATCTGGATCTTTAACGCTGTGTCGGGGTCTTTCTCGTTGCATCTGGATCTTTCCCATCGCTGCATCTGGATCTTTCCCATCGTGTCTGGATCCGGCGGGTGAGAATAGCTTTGTGGCAGTCACATTGGATTACACGTTCATACATCGACAGTAAAGGATTTAAAGCACATTTGGGCAGATTAAAAAAGGGATAGATTAAAAGATTAGTGTGGGGCTATGAGGGAGATTTAGACAAAATACAAAATGTAGAGGTTAAAGCGCGGCGTAACGCGTGCTGCTTGTGAGCAAGGAGGAAGCGGACAAGCGGTAACATATAAACGTCTTTATTGTAAGACTACACTGTAACACTGAACTGCTCCGGGCTGGTCGCCCGGTGTATATCATGAGGCCACGCCTACCCCTCGGGCGTGGCCACCGCCCACTTGGTGCGTGGAATGATGTCACCACGCCAGTGGGCTTTTGTGTCCGCCACACGCGCCCCCCCCAGAATTCCCACGCACCTGGAGGGCCAGTTTGCAGGGCAGACGAATGACCCGGCCGAAGCGCCCCCTGGCGATCGGCGGCGTCCGGGGTGCAGGGATGCCAGGTGGGATGCCCCTGGCTGCCCCTGGGATGGGTGCAGGACCGGGGGGCGGTGTGGCGGCGGGGCTGGGCGGTGCCGGGGGTCCGCCCGCAGGAGGGCGGCCCCGACATGGGGGTCGGGCCACTGGCGGTGGATGGTCCACATCGAGGTGGGCCGGCTTGAGGCGGTCTACCGAAACGCGGTCAGGAGTACCACCGATGTCCAGGGTGAAGTGCTTCGCCCCGGTCTCCAGCACGCGGAAAGGCCCGTCGTACGGGGGCCGCAGTGGTGTCCGATGGGCATCGTGGCGGACGAAGACGTACTCCGCCGTGCGAAGCTCCGGGGCGACGTACGTCGGTGGCATGCCGTTGGCACCGGGGCGAACCTCTGGGCGGTCTCTTGCAGAGCGGAGCGCTGCTGTGCCGCGGACCATGGTGCTGTGGAGTCGGGGAGGAACTCGCCCGGCACCCGCAGCGGTTGCCCGAAGACCAACTCCGCCGCGGATGCGCGCAGGTCCTCCTTGGGCGCCGTCCGGAGGCCCAGCAGGACCCAGGGGAGCCTGTCGACCCAGCCGCCGTCGCGGAGGGTGGCCCGGAGCGCGGCCTTCAATGAGCGGTGAAATCGCTCACACAGGCCGTTAGCCTGGGGGTGGTAGGCCGTGGTTCGGTGCAGCCGGACCCCGAGCCCCTGCGCAACCGCCCCCCAGAGCTCCGAGGTGAACTGGGGGCCGCGGTCGGATGAGATGTCTGAGGGGGCGCCGAACCGGGCGACCCAGGTGGTGATGAAAGCCTGCGCGACATCGGCCGCCATTGTCGACGCCAAGGGCACGGCCTCCGGCCACCGGGTGGTGCGGTCCACCATGGTGAGGACGTAGGTGAAACCCCGCGAGGGGGGCAGAGGTCCCACCAGGTCCACGTGGACGTGGTCAAACCGGCGTTCTGGCACCGTGAACGGGGCCTGGGTGTGCCGGTGCACCTTGGCGCGCTGGCACGCGAGGCACGTCCTGGCCCAGCCGCGGACGGCCTTCCGGAGGCCATGCCAGACGAACTTGTCGGCGATCAGCCTTTGGGAGGCCCTCGCGCCCGGGTGGGACAGGCCGTGGATGGCGTCAAACACCTGGCGCTGCCAGCCCGCGGGCACGATGGGGCGAGGACGCCCGAGGGAGACGTCGCACAAGAGGGCCGCGCCCACGCCGTCGAACGGCACCTCGGTGACGTGGAGGCCCGTGACGGCGGTCCGCAAGGCCTGGACGTCGGGGTCAGCGGCCTGGTCCGCTGCCATCCGGGCATAGTCGATGCCGAGGTGGACTGCGTGGACGACGGCCCGGGAAAGGCAATCCGCCACCGGGTTGTCCTTCCCCGCGACGTGCTGGATGTCCGTCGCGTACTCGGACACGGCCGAGAGGTGACGCTGCTGCCGGGCCGACCACGGCTCGGTGACCTTGCCCATCGTGAAGATCAGCGGCTTGTGGTCGACGAAGGCAGTGAACGCCCGGCCCTCGAGCAGATGGCGGAAGTGCCTGACCGCCAAGTGAAGTCCGAGCAACTCGCGGTCGAAGGTACTGTAACGGCGTTCGGGCGGGCGAAGCTGCCGGCTAAAGAACGCCAGCGGTTGCCAAGCTCCACGCACCCATTGCTCGTGCACCGCACCCACCGCGTAGTCCGAGGCATCGGTGGTGAGGGCGATCGGTGCATCGGGCGCCGGGTGCGCGAGCATGGTGGGGTTAGCCAAGGCGAGCTTCGCGCCCGTGAACGCCGTGTCCATCTGCTCGGTCCAGGTAACGTCGCCTTTGCCCGGCTTACCTCGGAGAGCTTCGTGCAGGGGGCGCAGGAGCTGGGCGATACGGGGCAGGAACCGATGGTAAAAGTTCACCATGCCCAGGAACTCCTGCAGCCCTCTGATCGTGCGGGGGCGCGGAAACCCCTTCACCGCCTCCACCTTGGCCGGCAGGGGGACGGCTCCGTGCCTGGTGACACGGTGCCCCAGAAAATCGATTGTGGCGGCGCCGAACCGGCACTTTGCGGGGTTCACAATCAGGCCATGCTGGCCCAGGCGTTCGAAGAGCGTGCGGAGGTGGCGTAGGTGCTCTTCGCGGGACGCGCTGGCGATGAGGATATCGTCCAGGTAGACGTAGACAAAATCCAAGTCACGCAGGACGCTGTCCATCAGTCGCTGGAACGCCTGAGCCGCATTCTTCAGACCGAAGGGCATGCGCAGGAACTCGAAGAGTCCGAATGGCGTGATGACCGCCGTCTTCGGGACGTCCTCCGGCCTGACGGGGACCTGATGGTAGCCGCGTATGAGGTCCACCTTCGAGAAGAAGGACCTGCCCGCCAAACGGGCGGAAAAGTCCTGAATGTGGGGGACGGGGTAGCGGTCGGGAGTCGTGGCGTCATTGAGACGGCGATAGTCCCCGCACGGTCGCCATCCCCCGCCGGGCTTCGGCACGATGTGCAGCGGCGATGCCCAAGCGCTCTCTGAGAGCCGGACGATGCCGAGTCGCTCCAGGGTAGCGAACGCCGCTTTTGCCACCGCCAGCTTCGTCGGCTCGAGGCGGCATGCCCGGGCGTAGACCGGTGGCCCGACGGTGGGGATGTGATGGGCCACCCCGTGCTTGACGGCCCCCGCCGAGAAGGTGGGCCGCGTGAGGGCCGGGAAGCCGGCGAGGAGGCGGGTGAATGCGTCCGCTGCCGGAAGCGTACAGACCAACGTGGCCAGAACCGAATCGTTCGGCAAGCCGCTTGGCAAGCCGCTCGTTGAGCTGGGCAACGCACAAGCGAGCGAGCTGAACGTCTCGGCCTGGACAAGCCGTCTGCGCTTGACGTCGACCAGGAGCCCATTAGCGCACAGGAAGTCCGCGCCAAGCAGTGCCATGGGCACGTCGGCGGTGACGAACGTCCATCGGAAAACCTGCCCTCCAAACCGCAGAGAGAGGCAGCGTTTTCCGTACGTACGGATGGGCGTCCCGTTCGCGGCAAGCAGCGCGGCGTGCTTGTCTGACGTGCCGGCGGGAATGACACTCACCTGCGCTCCCGTGTCGCACAGGTAATGGCGCCCGGAGAAGGTGTCCGTTATGAACAGCAGGCTGCTCGAACGGCCGGCGCTCATCGCCACTATTGAGCACCGGCCCGGGCGTTTCCCGACCCGTTGAAGGAGCACGGCGGATGACACCGCCGAGCTTCGTGGCCGAACTTGGCGTGGAACCAGCACCAGGTGGTGGAGCCGGAGGAGCGCGGCTGGCTCCGCCAGGCCGGTGGAGTTGGCGGGTTTCCCCGTGGTGGCGGTTTTCGCCGCGGCGGTGGGCGGGGCGTGGCGGCGTTCACGAGGTGCGTATCAGCATGCTGCTGAACATCAGCGTGCTGTAGAAGCTGATGCTGTGGAACATCCTGCTGAACATCAGCGTCGAGGGCCGTGACGGCCACGCCGACGCTCGCCCGCGTGTCCGAAGCGGCGAAGTACCTGTCCGCCTTGGCTGCCAATGCTCGGGGTTCCGTTAGCTCGGTCCCGGCCAACGCGAGGCGAACCTGCGCTGGAAGTTGGCGCCGGAAAAGCACCCGGAATAGCGAACCGGGGGCTTCGTCGCCCAACAGTGACAGCATATGGTCCATTCGGACCGACGGGCGCGTCTCACCGAGCTCGGGGAGATCCAGGAGGCGGTCGGCCCGTGCGTCGTCCGTGAGGCCGAACGTGGCTAGGAGTAGCCGCTTGAGTGCCTCGTACTTGTGGCCGTCCGGTGGGTGGCGAAGGACGGACACAACTCGAGCGGCCGTGCCGGGCCCGAGGGAGGCGACGACATGGCAGTCGCGCAGGTCGTCGTTGGTGAGGCGCCGAAGCTGAAATTGGGCTTCGGCTTGAACGAACCAGACTTCGGCCTGGGCCTCCCAAAATTCGGGAAGTTTAACCGCCATTGCCTTGTCGTTGGCCATTGCAATGGCGTCGTGTTCGGAAGGATCGCTACGGCAGATCCAACGTCGAGGGTCACCAGTAAAGTGCGGCGTTACGCGCGCTGCTTGTGAGCAAGGAGGAAGCGGACAAGCGGTAACATATAAACGTCTTTATTGTAAGACTACACTGTAACACTGAACTGCTCCGGGCTGGTCGCCCGGTGTATATCATGAGGCCACGCCTACCCCTCGGGCGTGGCCACCGCCCACTTGGTGCGTGGAATGATGTCACCACGCCAGTGGGCTTTTGTGTCCGCCACAAGTTGACCTTTAACCCTGTCTAGACACAACCCGATACGTACGCAATATATGACATCTTTGCTATGCTAGTGGGCCTTCCAGATTTGCAGTCATTACGTCGTCAGGACGGTATCATCACAGTATTTGTCCAAGATGGAGAACTTGCAATAATCACATTCGTGATGTGTCCTGGTTGTGATTGGTGGAGTGAAACATAATGAATTCATGTGGTAGATGGCATTTGTGGCTTTCAGATACGATCTGGCCTCCTCACCAATCATATATATATATATATATATATATATATATATATATATATGTATAATATAATATCATATATATATATATATATATATATATATATATATATATATATATATATATATATATATATACTGTATATATATAATATATATATATATAATATATATATATATATATATATAATATATATATATATATATAATATATATATATATATAATATATATATATATTAGGGTGCATCAAACGCCCCATGATTTTCAAAAAGTTGTTGTATTTTAATGTCTATTCCCTCAAATGTTACACTTGTTGGTAGAAGTATGTATGCAAAAAATAGATGAAATCAGAGGTGGTCCTGGGTGGCCACCGGCCACTTTTATATATTTAGGGCCATTTAGGGCCACAGCTAAACTACTTTACAAGATAATGTAAAATTAACTACAAGATAATGTAAAATTAACCATTATACCTATATACAAAAGTAAAGTCCTACTTTTACTAAATGCCTAATATCAAACAGTTAAAACAACCTTACATGTCAATGTAAAATTAACCAAAATCGTTCTTCATATTACAAAGTTGTAGTACAGTGTTGTAGTATTGTACTTTCATTGATTAAAAGTTTGAAAATGTATTAAGCACAACGCCAATGTCACTACTCCAACTTTGCTCGTTTCCGCAAATTTGGCCTCGCTTTGCGGTCACATTCAACCACTTGAAGAAGATTTTGGAAGTGGTCTTCTCTTCTTGCAGTTGAGACAAAATCAGTTGCGAGCTTTACTGCTCTCTCCGCAGGGTCATTCACAACATTAAGCCCATCCACAATGGACTTGGCTGCCTTGAAGTGCTCATTGTTCTGCCAAGTGTCAACATCCTCTGTTAGGAAGGTCATATCTAGGTGAAGAAGGTTTACTGTAAACCACGAGTCCTCGTTCACAAGATCAGCCAGGGTTGTCGCTTCTGTAATTTTTGGAAATGACGGTTTGCCATATCCAGAACCGTAGCGGTGTTTTGGAGTGCTTGGCATTTCATCTGGTTGTATGGCCAGTAACACATCTGCAAGGGCACGACGATCCTTTTGAGGAATTGCATTGCTGAACAGTGCCAAAACAACCAGTTCTGGGGTTAAATACCACAAATGTCTATCAAAGGCTTTCACAGCGCTGACTGAAATGGTTGAGTTGACAGCTTTATAGTTGAGCAGAGTCTTGTAAAAGCACAAATCAAACCATGGGGCATTTGAAGCAGACTGACATATGAGCCACCAATCACAATAAATATAAACAACAAAAACAACAAACTCCTTCAGTTTTTTCTGTTGATGTTGTGTTGTTACAGTTCCTCGAGGTAGTAGAGAAATTTGCTCTTCAAGTAGGCATATTTTGATGGAATAAAGAATCTTTGACATCCACCTTGCTTTATGCATGGCCCCTGGTCTGTGGAGTGTTCCTTGTTTTGTGACATCATCATCGAGGACTACCTGGCAGAGTTGTGCCATTTCCTTGTAGTCTTCCCTACAGTATGAAGCGCTTGTGCGGATTGTGCTTAAAACCTTGTTTTTGCAGGATAAAAGCAGCTGTTGTGCATAGTCATTGTACATGGAAATGTCAATTTTGGTTAAACTTTCATTCTTTGCATGCGATATGCGTTCCCAATTCTTCTGGAATTTTTGGAACAAAGATACTTCTGGAGACTTTGATGCCTCAATTTTGAGAACGTCAAACACATGATCCAGGATTACCTCTCCAACATGATGGCGACATGCACACCACAGAAGAGCACGGTCCAGTTTTGATTGAATGGTAACACAGGCAGCTGTAACGTGTCCAGTGTTTGATGCTGTTGTGTCAAAACATAAGTTGACAACTGATTGTTTGCACTTCCATGAATGTAGATACGTGTAAGTGTGCTCGGCAATGATGTCACCTGATGACCTATCACTTCCAGGAGGATATCTAGCCACCCCCAGTAGCTTTACATCAGTGGCATTCCCAACCAACACTGGCAATCTTTCTTCCTTGACATTCTTGTTTGTGAGCGTTGGTATCTGCTTGCCATCCCAGTGAAGTGTCGCAGCTGTTGGGGCGATCCAATTTTCTTGAATATCTTTGGCGATAGCACTTGTTATTGATCGTCGAGCCTTATCAGCAGTTGAGTACGACTTGGCCACACGACGTGGATCACCTCCTGCCTCTTGAATTACAGCTTTGGTGAGCGCAACCTGTTGAACAGGAGTTATGTTTAGTCGAGTAGCAACAGACACAACTGAATGTCTTTTCAGAATATCATGAGGAATAAAGGCAGATGTACCTGCATATGTTGATCTGTGGTGACTACGCTTCCTTTGAAACTCTGGAATCGCCTCTTCTTCAGTTTCTTCCAAGCTATCTGCAGAGTCACTATCATCAGAGCATACAGAACTAATTGTCATCTCTTGTACACTGGATGATTCATGACGTTCTCGTCTTGAAGCTTCCGCTAAGAGGCGTTTTTCTTTTCTATGATCTTTATCAACTTTCTTCTTGTCAACACCACCAAATGAGGCTACTCTGTCAGATTTCATTGACTCTAAAAATACTCTATCTTCCTCATTCTTAATGTTTGTCATTGCATCTTTTGTCCATACACCAAAGGTCTTATCAAGACGTTCATTCATGGTTTGCAACTTAGCCAAAGTGCTTGGAGATTCTCGGCGAGAAACAGGTATTTGACGCAATTTGTTATTGTCATTAAGAAGGTCAAGTATTAGTTTGCAGCATTGATGGTCTGAAAGCATAGGAATATTTGCTTTAGTGTAGAATTTTTTCAGCTGGATAAGGACGATGCTGGCAGATTTCCATTTCAGTGGCTGAGTTTGTTTGCCTTCACATATTTCTTTCTGGATGTACCACATCACGCATCGAAGAACCTGCCGGCAAGTTGGGAGGCGGACTCCTGTCAATGTACCATCTGCTTCTGTAAAAGCATTGCCAAGACCAAAAATGGCACTTGCTAATCTGGTCTTCTTATCTGCCATCTGAAAGAAAATAAAGGATATTATTAGACTACTAGTATGGGACCCACGATTAGACCTCCGATTTCATTCATGTAAAAATACAAACTAATTATCAAACCATCGTTTTTTGCATAAAATTGTTATATTTGTATTCCTCTCATCAAGACCTTCAATTTGATACCAAACATGACTAGGTTTGGGTGTAAAATAACAAAATCAAACATTTTTACATAGTGCGGCCCCGAAAATGGCCCTAAATATATAAAAGTGGCCGGTGGCCACCCAGGACCACCTCTGATTTCATTTATTTTTTGCATACATACTTCTACCAACAAGTGTAACATTTGAGAGAATAGACATTAAAATCCAAGAACCTAAGGGCGTTTGATGCACCCTAATATATATATATATATATATAATATATATATATATAATATATATATATATATATATGTATATATATGCATATATATATATATGTATATATATGCATATATATATATGTATATATATGCATATATATATATATGTATATATATGCATATATATATATATATATGTATATATATGTATATATATGTATATGTATATATGTATATATATATATGTGTATATATGTATATATGTATATATATATGTATATATGTATATATATATATATATATATATATATGTGTATATATTTATATCTGTGAGTCTGTGAGTAATTTATATCTGTATATATTTATATAGGTCGTTAACTGTGAGTTTTGCATGCACTTGTGACAGTATCTGTATTTATAATCCGTAATGACGCACTGCTCGATGGTTCCTCTGGAACTTTGCAGGCAAGGCGGACGTGCATGGCGATGACGTCATGTTGTCCGCTCATTAGGTTGGAGAACCAGATTACAGATACCATTATTAGTAACTCCCAACCGCAACCAGGTCGACTCCATATGATGAGTGGATACCAGAGATAACGTCACCGCGTGGCAGGCGGTGCGTATCGCTCCCAGCAAGGTGCAGCAGCAGCTGTATGGGACACCTTGCTGGGGGTTCTCCACTGATGATATAAAGGTCGCATAGTGACTGATATAAAAACCGAAAGGGTCACAGAGTTACAAGTGTATGGAAAGCCTCACTGCGTTGCCCTGATGAAGCCCCAACAAGGGCGAAACCAGGTCGGTAACTGTGAGTTTTGCATGCACTTGTGACAGTATCTGTATTTATAATCCGTAATGACGCACTGCTAGATGGTTCCTCTGGAACTTTGCAGGCAAGGCGGACGTGCATGGCGATGACGTCATGTTGTCCGCTCATTAGGTTGGAGAACCAGATTACAGATACCATTATATATATATATATATCGATATATATATATTGTTACGGACGCGGTTAAGATGTTATTTACCGAGCGGTGGTATTGCCGCGACCTAACAGTTCCCCCGATTCTTCCCCAACTCACCCGATTCCACCCAAACGTTGGCCAAATCGCGCTATGCTAAATCAATGATGGAAAGGACACAACGACTGGGATAGATGAAACGACGCAAGGGGTACAGTTCTCAAGACCTCCGGAGGAGGGTATAATTACAGTGGTGGAGAAAAGGGGGTAGATTACAAGGTAGTGAGGTAAAGACACAGAAGAGATAGGCACTTAATTACAGTCTTATCTTATCCCAGACAGACCACAGACAAACGGAACAAGGTAGACTTACACAGGGATTGATGGCAGGTAGACCGATGGCACAAGGTGCACCTTGGCTCGGGGACAGGATCAAGCACGGTCCAAGAGATGCAGGGAGGTGTCACAGCGCTCGGAAGGGACGTCTCTCTTGCTTCAAGCTCAGCGCGCATCTGACGTCACCTCCCTCTCCTTGCGCATGCTCAGCGGGGAGTGACACGCCCTCGGCTGGTTGGCTCCGCCCCACTGGGGCCGGTCCGCTGCTTCCATTGGGTGCGGGGGTTACCGGGCTCCGCCCTTGACGAGGAGCTGACAGGGAGCCCCTATTTGGTAACCCCGTCGAGCAGATGTTCGATGGCGGCTCGTTGGGAAGGCCTGGTGCCCTCCCAACACCCCCTACCAACCAAGCCGGAGTGAGGACGCGCACTTCCCGTGCCCGCCGCTGCCGTTGTTGTTGTTGTTGTTGTTGCTGAACCGTGAGGAAGAGCTGCGGGGAGGTATTGGGAGGTCCTAAACTTCCTAACGGTGCCATACAATCACATTCTGGTGCAACGAAGGGTCAGAATTAATGGAAACGAGTCCTTAACTGACATAGACTAAGAATAACTAGCAAGATGTCCTATAGTTGTCTTACATGAGATGCGGTGAACCTGGGCACGACATTTAATGGGGGAAATAGGGGGAGGTCGGGTCTACAGAGTGTTGTTTACAAAAAATGGGACTAGGGAATGGGGGATTGGGGATAGTTGGGAAGTATTGAGGAAATAGGGGAATATTTACAAGCGGATATGGATGGATGCAAATCCCATATCCGCAACATTGCACCCTTCTCTACCTCGGGGCGTCCCGACCCGATAAATTTTTACCTACTTTAGTGTGGCACTCAGATGTAGTTCCCTCTACTATTAACTCAACCCTGAGTGCGACAGTTTTACAGATGTTCACAAATGAGTAAATATGTCCCCCTGCGACGTTGCACCCTTCTCCTAACAGAAACACACCCACAGGATAACCGAATCGCGGAAAGCATCCTCAAACTAAACATACAGCCGGTAGGGAGCATCATTTATACAAGACTACACTGATATTTACACTACGATCCAGGACCTGTTCTTTGAGGAACACATGCAGATGTTATGCATAGGGAGAGCACGCATGCCAGCATCGATACACCAACCCACGAGTGCCCTGTGGCCCTACGGCCTTTAATAATGTGCAGAGCACCCCGTCCAAGCACCACAAGCACCACCCCATACGCACAGTCAGCACCATCCAGTGCACCAATAAAGTGTTCAATAACAATGCACAATTAAGTGTCCATGGTCACCGGTGGTGTCGCAGCCGGCCGATGTTCTGCCGCTGGTCTTGCCTTCATGGAGTGCACTGGCCTTCTGGCTTCTTTAGAAATGAAGAAAGGCGCCAACCGCGTCCATTTCTGAATTGTGGCCGTCAGGGGGGCCAACTAAAAGTGGTTCACCTGTATGGCATAAGTGCCACGTTGACCCAGAGGTCCATCCACGGGTGGTGCTTGACCGCAAAAGAACTGCGGTCCATTGTGGGCGGCCACAAAATTTGCGGTCCATATGGTGTATCGATCCAGGCAGCAAGCAGCGGAAGTACAGGCCCACAACTGCGGAGCCAGCACCTCTCTCTCCTCTCTCTCTGCCCCAAAGCCAGATCCTCGGAGGTGGGAGACAAAAGAAGACAAGTGAGTAAGGTGGTAAGGGCGCAAAAGTGCACGCAATACAAGGTAATGCACACTGGGGGCACATGGGAACCAGGTGAGACAGGTACGTTCCTACCGTACGCCCCCCCCCCCACCAGGTAACCTACATTGCCCCTCCCTTACCCCTTACTGTATCCACAAAACCCAACACTACCCATAAACATCTACTTTACACATCAACAAACGTCCCTACTGTCTTCCCCGTTCCTCCCATAAACCAAATTCGTCTTCTCTCCCTCCTAACCAATCAAATTTGCCATTTCCAACTCTCATCAAAATCTGCAATCACCAATTCATCATCAGTCCCTCCTAAGGAGGGAGAGATGGAATCACCCCAATGTCTTATCCACGTCGTGATGCGTCTCACAAATCCAAACAGCAATTCTCATTTCCTGCAACACAAAACAAAGAAAACACAGGTGTGGAGTCATCATCATCACCTCAGGTAAGTGGCTGCGTATGGTGCGACAGGTTCATCAATCCTAACTATTTCCTAAATGACTAACAACTTTACATTACCCGGGGTCTTTCTCCTGCCAAACCATTGGCCCTCATTACTCTATGTGGTTCGAAGAACCAAAATCCCATTGACCATCTGTGGTGCACACCATCAATTTGGGTCTCACTCCCCGATTCAACACTCGGTGCCCCCGCACAATTTCGGTGGCTGGGTCGTGTGACGCTCCCAGCTGGTCCGCCCACCTGCACACCTCCACCACTGTTGTTGCCTACCGAGCTCACCTGCTCCTCACCCTAACCTAACTAACTGGGGAAGGCCCTCTCGCACTCTCACCCCCTCAGTGCCCTCTCTGGCACGGGCTGCGCGATCCACACCCGGGATCCTCAGGCACCCACTGACACTAACGGCTCCCAGAGCCCACCTGCGGCCTCACCTGGCCGACATCTAACAGTGGCGGAGTGCCCAACCATTCACACTCATACTAACAGGCCACACGACCAGCCAATTTCACCACACCAATGCACCCATCCACAATACCATTCTGCAACCGCACCACAAATGCCAATATCCAACCACAATTTACCTATACCTTCTAACTATTCTTTAAACTACCCTCCCCGGGTACTCGTGAAAAGGGGTCCACTCTTCCCCCATCCACACCTTCGCACCATGCACACCACTCCGTACCACTTACTCCAACTCTCTCCACACCACTCATTCTCTGCTCCATATATTCCGCACACCTGTGCTCTCATACTTGGTGCCGCCTGCACCCTTCTCTCCCCCAAGCGCATTCGCGCTGATCCACAACACTCACTACTCACCATGACACTCATCCGCAATGCTCTCTCATTCATCACTTGTACACTCACACACACCTCGGAGCATTGCCTCACCGATGCCTCATTTGAAGCTGCTCACCAGCACTTCCATTCACACTGCATCATCTGCTCTGTCTACTCCCTTCTAAAACTCGCGCTTCTCCGTCTTCCCTTACACTCAGCGCTCCCACGTCATTATCAAACACTAAGCTACTACGTCCCCACTACAGGTACCAGTCACTAACTAACCTTCACGTTACCTAATGTCAATCTCTAGATCCCTAACAATATAACCTAACCCACCTGGGCTAGTTTTTACTGCCATACACCCCATAATCTATAGCGCATTTGCCCCATCTGTGAGGGATGGTGGATTGGCCATCCCATCACATGGGGCATCTCCCACTACCAATTTTGCACATCAAATTTCAACAAATCAAAAATTTGCCAATCACTACCCATCATCTGCCAATCATTACTGCCAATCCTTTGCCAATCATCAAATTTTGTTTTTCTAATTTCGGGGCCAAAACACTATCCTCGTCATTACAGTCTACTTACTAATGCCTCTCGGTGCGCCAATTCAGTTCTAAAGCTCGGCTTCGTACAGCCAAGCCATGAATGCGGGTTGTTTGGTGCCAGCGGCTGGATACGTCCCGCATTCGGTGCAGGGAAGGAGGTTTATCCGGGCCGAGGTCCCACGCACCATCTCGGCACGGAGCCATCCCATGGCCCGATCTCGACCTGCCGGAATGCCTCAACAAAAAGTGGTCGCCATGACGACCCTTCCTATCGGGCTACCCGCTCCGCCTAGTGGAGCACGGACACGGCCGTTCAAAGAGAGGCCCAGCGTGGATCGCGTACGGCGGTCCTTTCGAATCCGCCGTGGCTCGGATCCCCGCTGGTTCTCGCGGCACGCGAAGCCCAGCACTCACCGAGGGCCCGATTCGGCTAACTGTCGTTCTAACCGCTAACCCGGTTACCGTCGATGCCTCACCTGCATGCTTACACGCATACGCTACCCCTTTCTTGCTCATACATCCAGCTGTTTCCCTGCTCTTGGTCATTGCACCTTCTCTTACACACCCAGGTACACTCATTCCGCTCACAGACTTGGTCACACACCTGACCACCGAACACTTTGGCACACATTCGCCGTTCGCACACCTCACCAACACAACTCTTCGCGCCCCCTCCTCGGTCACCTCCTCTGTGACAATCACAGGTGTGCTCTCACTCGCACACCCAACCACGTGCCTCACTACCAACTCAAGTGTGCATTCCCACACACGCTCTACCCTTCCAGGTGTGCATCCTTCCATTCCAGGTGTACATCCTCTCTCACCTGCCACAACCAACTCACGCTCCGTGTCACTCTTACTACTCTCACCTCCACTCTGGACAGCGCACTCTTTCCTCATGCACCCGTCCGTTACACCCCTTTCTCGCGCACACTCTTGCGCACACTCTCCCGTTACATCCTCTGTAACACTCACCACAGGCATGCATTCTCCCTCACTCTTGACAGCGCACTCTTTCCTCGGCGCGCACTTTTTCCTCACACACCCCAGAGTCGGACATTCTCGCACACCTTCTCTTTCGCACACCAGACCTGTCGCACACTTCACCAACGGCCTCTCATGAACACCCGGGTCCATCTCGACCCCCAAGCTTATTAAATCACCTGGTGCATCATACGCACGACCATATTGGTCACCACTTACACCGGGTCCTCTTTCTCTTCGCTTCTCCATCACCTGCGAATCCCTCATCCGGTTAATGAGCACATCATCACGATCCGAACACAGACTTTGGATCAATTCTTTTACTTCCTCCTTTATCTCTTTCTTATCCTCTCTCCGTCGCTTCTTAATTTCGCTCACCCCTTCTTCCACTTCTTCTAATTTCTGCTTCACCTCTTTTATTTCCCGGTGCGTCTCCTCAAGCTCGTCCTCTAAGGCCACCTTGACCGTTTTTATGTGCGTCCTCACCTGCCGGTCCTTCGTCTCCATTACCTCTACCACCTTTTTTTTTTTTTTTTTTTTTGTATACAAGATCGAGGCTCATGTAAGAGCTTAGCGTTCATTTTCCTCGTCAGGTCCTCATGTACCGTCTGACACTCTTTTTTAATTACCCCTATGTCCTTTTTCATCTCCTTCTGTGTCGATTTTAAACCCTCTATTACCGCTGTGTTCTTCTTTACCTGGTCCCCCAACTCCTTTTGTCCCACTGTCAGTTGTTCTACTCCCAGCGTCAACTCCTCTATACCACCTTGCAATTTTACAGTCCCCTTTCTCACCTCCTTCTCCATGCGCTCCTTACAGTGCCTCACCTCCTCGCGCACTCCTCCGACCTCCTCACTCACACCTCTTCTGATCTCCTCTCCCATCACTTGCATCTCCTGCCCAGATGCCACCCTCATCTGCTCCATTTCCTCCCTGTGAGCATCCAATTTAGTTTCTACCCCCATTCTGACCCCCTCTATCTGCTGCCCCATTTTTTAAACTTCCCTTTCCGCTTGGTCCCTCATGTCCCTCAATTTGCCTTCCATACTGTTTTCTAACCCCTCTAACCCCTTTTTCATCCCTTCCATTTGATTCTCTTGAGCGGCCATTCTGTTTTCTACCCCCGTTAACCCATGTTTCACCCCTTCTATCCCATTGTCTAACCCCTCTAATTTAGCTTCTAGCCGTTCCCCCATTTCTCCCATTTTGCCCCCCATTCTGCCCCCCAATCGCTCACTATCAGCCCTCATTTGCTCACTCTGAGCATCCATCCGGTTCCCCATTACCCCCATCATTCTGCTTTCCATTTCTTCGCTATTCTTGTCCATAAGGGCCTTCATTTGTATAAAAAAAAGGTTCAAATCCACCAGCGGCGCTGCGACGGTCGCGGGCGCGGTCGCCGTAGCCATGTGCGAGGCGCCATTTTGCGCGCCCGTAACCTCGTGCGCTAGGACGCCATTTTGCGAACCTGCCGCCCTCACTGCTTCGCTCTCCTCATGTCCCTCAATTTGGTCCTGGATCGACCCTGCCTCACTCTCCTCTACCGGAACCCAGCCGTCTTGATCTCCCATAGCGCGACTTTCAAAATTCGGGTTTTTTGTAAAACAAAATCAAATTTCGGTGAGTTGTAATTTTGAGCGCGTTAAGCGCGCTTCGGGTCCGTATCTCACTCCCAGACACCAATTGTTACGGACGCGGTTAAGATGTTATTTACCGAGCGGTGGTATTGCCGCGACCTAACAGTTCCCCCGATTCTTCCCCAACTCACCCGATTCCACCCAAACGTTGGCCAAATCGCGCTATGCTAAATCAATGATGGAAAGGACACAACGACTGGGATAGATGAAACGACGCAAGGGGTACAGTTCTCAAGACCTCCGGAGGAGGGTATAATTACAGTGGTGGAGAAAAGGGGGTAGATTACAAGGTAGTGAGGTAAAGACACAGAAGAGATAGGCACTTAATTACAGTCTTATCTTATCCCAGACAGACCACAGACAAACGGAACAAGGTAGATTTACACAGGGATTGATGGCAGGTAGACCGATGGCACAAGGTGCACCTTGGCTCGGGGACAGGATCAAGCACGGTCCAAGAGATGCAGGGAGGTGTCACAGCGCTCGGAAGGGACGTCTCTCTTGCTTCAAGCTCAGCGCGCATCTGACGTCACCACCCTCTCCCTGCGCATGCTCAGCGGGGAGTGACACGCCCTCGGCTGGTTGGCTCCGCCCCACTGGGGCCGGTCCGCTGCTTCCATTGGGTGCGGGGGTTACCGGGCTCCGCCCTTGACGAGGAGCTGACAGGGAGCCCCTTTTTTGGTAACCCCGTCGAGCACATGTTCGATGGCGGCTCGTTGGGAAGGCCTGGTGCCCTCCCAACACCCCCTACCAACCAAGCCGGAGTGAGGACGCGCACTTCCCGCGCCCGCCGCCGCCGCTGCCGTTGCTGTTGTTGTTGTTGTTGTTGTTGCTGAACCGTGAGGAAGAGCTGCGGGGAGGTATTGGGAGGTCCTAAACTTCCTAACGGTGCCATACAATCACATTCTGGTGCAACGAAGGGTCAGAATTAATGGAAACGAGTCCTTAACTGACATAGACTAAGAATAACTAGCAAGATGTCCTATAGTTGTCTTACATGAGATGCGGTGAACCTGGGCACGACATTTAATGGGGGAAATAGGGGGAGGTCGGGTCTACAGAGTGTTGTTTACAAAAAATGGGACTAGGGAATGGGGGATTGGGGATAGTTGGGAAGTATTGAGGAAATAGGGGAATATTTACAAGCGGATATGGATGGATGCAAATCCCATATCCGCAACATTGCACCCTTCTCTACCTCGGGGCGTCCCGACCCGATAAATTTTTACCTACTTTAGTGTGGCACTCAGATGTAGTTCCCTCTACTATTAACTCAACCCTGAGTGCGACAGTTTTACAGATGTTCACAAATGAGTAAATATGTCCCCCTGCGACGTTGCACCCTTCTCCTAACAGAAACACACCCACAGGATAACCGAATCGCGGAAAGCATCCTCAAACTAAACATACAGCCGGTAGGGAGCATCATTTATACAAGACTACACTGATATTTACACTACGATCCAGGACCTGTTCTTTGAGGAACACATGCAGATGTTATGCATAGGGAGAGCACGCATGCCAGCATCGATACACCAACCCACGAGTGCCCTGTGGCCCTACGGCCTTTAATAATGTGCAGAGCACCCCGTCCAAGCACCACAAGCACCACCCCATACGCACAGTCAGCACCATCCAGTGCACCAATAAAGTGTTCAATAACAATGCACAATTAAGTGTCCATGGTCACCGGTGGTGTCGCAGCCGGCCGATGTTCTGCCGCTGGTCTTGCCTTCATGGAGTGCACTGGCCTTCTGGCTTCTTTAGAAATGAAGAAAGGCGCCAACCGCGTCCATTTCTGAATTGTGGCCGTCAGGGGGGCCAACTAAAAGTGGTTCACCTGTATGGCATAAGTGCCACGTTGACCCAGAGGTCCATCCACGGGTGGTGCTTGACCGCAAAAGAACTGCGGTCCATTGTGGGCGGCCACAAAATTTGCGGTCCATATGGTGTATCGATCCAGGCAGCAAGCAGCGGAAGTACAGGCCCACAACTGCGGAGCCAGCACCTCTCTCTCCTCTCTCTCTGCCCCAAAGCCAGATCCTCGGAGGTGGGAGACAAAAGAAGACAAGTGAGTAAGGTGGTAAGGGCGCAAAAGTGCACGCAATACAAGGTAATGCACACTGGGGGCACATGGGAACCAGGTGAGACAGGTACGTTCCTACCGTACGCCCCCCCCCCACCAGGTAACCTACATTGCCCCTCCCTTACCCCTTACTGTATCCACAAAACCCAACACTACCCATAAACATCTACTTTACACATCAACAAACGTCCCTACTGTCTTCCCCGTTCCTCCCATAAACCAAATTCGTCTTCTCTCCCTCCTAACCAATCAAATTTGCCATTTCCAACTCTCATCAAAATCTGCAATCACCAATTCATCATCAGTCCCTCCTAAGGAGGGAGAGATGGAATCACCCCAATGTCTTATCCACGTCGTGATGCGTCTCACAAATCCAAACAGCAATTCTCATTTCCTGCAACACAAAACAAAGAAAACACAGGTGTGGAGTCATCATCATCACCTCAGGTAAGTGGCTGCGTATGGTGCGACAGGTTCATCAATCCTAACTATTTCCTAAATGACTAACAACTTTACATTACCCGGGGTCTTTCTCCTGCCAAACCATTGGCCCTCATTACTCTATGTGGTTCGAAGAACCAAAATCCCATTGACCATCTGTGGTGCACACCATCAATTTGGGTCTCACTCCCCGATTCAACACTCGGTGCCCCCGCACAATTTCGGTGGCTGGGTCGTGTGACGCTCCCAGCTGGTCCGCCCACCTGCACACCTCCACCACTGTTGTTGCCTACCGAGCTCACCTGCTCCTCACCCTAACCTAACTAACTGGGGAAGGCCCTCTCGCACTCTCACCCCCTCAGTGCCCTCTCTGGCACGGGCTGCGCGATCCACACCCGGGATCCTCAGGCACCCACTGACACTAACGGCTCCCAGAGCCCACCTGCGGCCTCACCTGGCCGACATCTAACAGTGGCGGAGTGCCCAACCATTCACACTCATACTAACAGGCCACACGACCAGCCAATTTCACCACACCAATGCACCCATCCACAATACCATTCTGCAACCGCACCACAAATGCCAATATCCAACCACAATTTACCTATACCTTCTAACTATTCTTTAAACTACCCTCCCCGGGTACTCGTGAAAAGGGGTCCACTCTTCCCCCATCCACACCTTCGCACCATGCACACCACTCCGTACCACTTACTCCAACTCTCTCCACACCACTCATTCTCTGCTCCATATATTCCGCACACCTGTGCTCTCATACTTGGTGCCGCCTGCACCCTTCTCTCCCCCAAGCGCATTCGCGCTGATCCACAACACTCACTACTCACCATGACACTCATCCGCAATGCTCTCTCATTCATCACTTGTACACTCACACACACCTCGGAGCATTGCCTCACCGATGCCTCATTTGAAGCTGCTCACCAGCACTTCCATTCACACTGCATCATCTGCTCTGTCTACTCCCTTCTAAAACTCGCGCTTCTCCGTCTTCCCTTACACTCAGCGCTCCCACGTCATTATCAAACACTAAGCTACTACGTCCCCACTACAGGTACCAGTCACTAACTAACCTTCACGTTACCTAATGTCAATCTCTAGATCCCTAACAATATAACCTAACCCACCTGGGCTAGTTTTTACTGCCATACACCCCATAATCTATAGCGCATTTGCCCCATCTGTGAGGGATGGTGGATTGGCCATCCCATCACATGGGGCATCTCCCACTACCAATTTTGCACATCAAATTTCAACAAATCAAAAATTTGCCAATCACTACCCATCATCTGCCAATCATTACTGCCAATCCTTTGCCAATCATCAAATTTTGTTTTTCTAATTTCGGGGCCAAAACACTATCCTCGTCATTACAGTCTACTTACTAATGCCTCTCGGTGCGCCAATTCAGTTCTAAAGCTCGGCTTCGTACAGCCAAGCCATGAATGCGGGTTGTTTGGTGCCAGCGGCTGGATACGTCCCGCATTCGGTGCAGGGAAGGAGGTTTATCCGGGCCGAGGTCCCACGCACCATCTCGGCACGGAGCCATCCCATGGCCCGATCTCGACCTGCCGGAATGCCTCAACAAAAAGTGGTCGCCATGACGACCCTTCCTATCGGGCTACCCGCTCCGCCTAGTGGAGCACGGACACGGCCGTTCAAAGAGAGGCCCAGCGTGGATCGCGTACGGCGGTCCTTTCGAATCCGCCGTGGCTCGGATCCCCGCTGGTTCTCGCGGCACGCGAAGCCCAGCACTCACCGAGGGCCCGATTCGGCTAACTGTCGTTCTAACCGCTAACCCGGTTACCGTCGATGCCTCACCTGCATGCTTACACGCATACGCTACCCCTTTCTTGCTCATACATCCAGCTGTTTCCCTGCTCTTGGTCATTGCACCTTCTCTTACACACCCAGGTACACTCATTCCGCTCACAGACTTGGTCACACACCTGACCACCGAACACTTTGGCACACATTCGCCGTTCGCACACCTCACCAACACAACTCTTCGCGCCCCCTCCTCGGTCACCTCCTCTGTGACAATCACAGGTGTGCTCTCACTCGCACACCCAACCACGTGCCTCACTACCAACTCAAGTGTGCATTCCCACACACGCTCTACCCTTCCAGGTGTGCATCCTTCCATTCCAGGTGTACATCCTCTCTCACCTGCCACAACCAACTCACGCTCCGTGTCACTCTTACTACTCTCACCTCCACTCTGGACAGCGCACTCTTTCCTCATGCACCCGTCCGTTACACCCCTTTCTCGCGCACACTCTTGCGCACACTCTCCCGTTACATCCTCTGTAACACTCACCACAGGCATGCATTCTCCCTCACTCTTGACAGCGCACTCTTTCCTCGGCGCGCACTTTTTCCTCACACACCCCAGAGTCGGACATTCTCGCACACCTTCTCTTTCGCACACCAGACCTGTCGCACACTTCACCAACGGCCTCTCATGAACACCCGGGTCCATCTCGACCCCCAAGCTTATTAAATCACCTGGTGCATCATACGCACGACCATATTGGTCACCACTTACACCGGGTCCTCTTTCTCTTCGCTTCTCCATCACCTGCGAATCCCTCATCCGGTTAATGAGCACATCATCACGATCCGAACACAGACTTTGGATCAATTCTTTTACTTCCTCCTTTATCTCTTTCTTATCCTCTCTCCGTCGCTTCTTAATTTCGCTCACCCCTTCTTCCACTTCTTCTAATTTCTGCTTCACCTCTTTTATTTCCCGGTGCGTCTCCTCAAGCTCGTCCTCTAAGGCCACCTTGACCGTTTTTATGTGCGTCCTCACCTGCCGGTCCTTCGTCTCCATTACCTCTACCACCTTTTTTTTTTTTTTTTTTTTTTGTATACAAGATCGAGGCTCATGTAAGAGCTTAGCGTTCATTTTCCTCGTCAGGTCCTCATGTACCGTCTGACACTCTTTTTTAATTACCCCTACGTCCTTTTTCATCTCCTTCTGTGTCGATTTTAAACCCTCTATTACCGCTGTGTTCTTCTTTACCTGGTCCCCCAACTCCTTTTGTCCCACTGTCAGTTGTTCTACTCCCAGCGTCAACTCCTCTATACCACCTTGCAATTTTACAGTCCCCTTTCTCACCTCCTTCTCCATGCGCTCCTTACAGTGCCTCACCTCCTCGCGCACTCCTCCGACCTCCTCACTCACACCTCTTCTGATCTCCTCTCCCATCACTTGCATCTCCTGCCCAGATGCCACCCTCATCTGCTCCATTTCCTCCCTGTGAGCATCCAATTTAGTTTCTACCCCCATTCTGACCCCCTCTATCTGCTGCCCCATTTTTTAAACTTCCCTTTCCGCTTGGTCCCTCATGTCCCTCAATTTGCCTTCCATACTGTTTTCTAACCCCTCTAACCCCTTTTTCATCCCTTCCATTTGATTCTCTTGAGCGGCCATTCTGTTTTCTACCCCCGTTAACCCATGTTTCACCCCTTCTATCCCATTGTCTAACCCCTCTAATTTAGCTTCTAGCCGTTCCCCCATTTCTCCCATTTTGCCCCCCATTCTGCCCCCCAATCGCTCACTATCAGCCCTCATTTGCTCACTCTGAGCATCCATCCGGTTCCCCATTACCCCCATCATTCTGCTTTCCATTTCTTCGCTATTCTTGTCCATAAGGGCCTTCATTTGTATAAAAAAAAGGTTCAAATCCACCAGCGGCGCTGCGACGGTCGCGGGCGCGGTCGCCGTAGCCATGTGCGAGGCGCCATTTTGCGCGCCCGTAACCTCGTGCGCTAGGACGCCATTTTGCGAACCTGCCGCCCTCACTGCTTCGCTCTCCTCATGTCCCTCAATTTGGTCCTGGATCGACCCTGCCTCACTCTCCTCTACCGGAACCCAGCCGTCTTGATCTCCCATAGCGCGACTTTCAAAATTCGGGTTTTTTGTAAAACAAAATCAAATTTCGGTGACTTGTAATTTTGAGCGCGTTAAGCGCGCTTCGGGTCCGTATCTCACTCCCAGACACCAATTGTTACGGACGCGGTTAAGATGTTATTTACCGAGCGGTGGTATTGCCGCGACCTAACAGTTCCCCCGATTCTTCCCCAACTCACCCGATTCCACCCAAACGTTGGCCAAATCGCGCTATGCTAAATCAATGATGGAAAGGACACAACGACTGGGATAGATGAAACGACGCAAGGGGTACAGTTCTCAAGACCTCCGGAGGAGGGTATAATTACAGTGGTGGAGAAAAGGGGGTAGATTACAAGGTAGTGAGGTAAAGACACAGAAGAGATAGGCACTTAATTACAGTCTTATCTTATCCCAGACAGACCACAGACAAACGGAACAAGGTAGATTTACACAGGGATTGATGGCAGGTAGACCGATGGCACAAGGTGCACCTTGGCTCGGGGACAGGATCAAGCACGGTCCAAGAGATGCAGGGAGGTGTCACAGCGCTCGGAAGGGACGTCTCTCTTGCTTCAAGCTCAGCGCGCATCTGACGTCACCACCCTCTCCCTGCGCATGCTCAGCGGGGAGTGACACGCCCTCGGCTGGTTGGCTCCGCCCCACTGGGGCCGGTCCGCTGCTTCCATTGGGTGCGGGGGTTACCGGGCTCCGCCCTTGACGAGGAGCTGACAGGGAGCCCCTTTTTTGGTAACCCCGTCGAGCACATGTTCGATGGCGGCTCGTTGGGAAGGCCTGGTGCCCTCCCAACACCCCCTACCAACCAAGCCGGAGTGAGGACGCGCACTTCCCGCGCCCGCCGCCGCCGCTGCCGTTGCTGTTGTTGTTGTTGTTGTTGTTGCTGAACCGTGAGGAAGAGCTGCGGGGAGGTATTGGGAGGTCCTAAACTTCCTAACGGTGCCATACAATCACATTCTGGTGCAACGAAGGGTCAGAATTAATGGAAACGAGTCCTTAACTGACATAGACTAAGAATAACTAGCAAGATGTCCTATAGTTGTCTTACATGAGATGCGGTGAACCTGGGCACGACATTTAATGGGGGAAATAGGGGGAGGTCGGGTCTACAGAGTGTTGTTTACAGAAAATGGGACTAGGGAATGGGGGATTGGGGATAGTTGGGAAGTATTGAGGAAATAGGGGAATATTTACAAGCGGATATGGATGGATGCAAATCCCATATCCGCAACTATATATATATATCTATATATATATATCTATATATATATATATATATATATATCTATATATCTATATATATATATATATCTATATATATATATATATATATATATATATATATATATATATATATATATATATATATATATATATATATATACACACACACACACACACATACAGAGTGCTTCAAAAAAATGTTATATAAAGCGGTGCCCTACATCTGGCAAATTAAATACATTTACTTCTTCAAGCAGCTGTATGAATGAAATTGGCGCCCCTTTATATGAACTTTTCTAGAGGATTACTTGGTTCCTCCTAAGAACAGAAGGGTAGTCCAGCATGCACACGAGATTTATTGAATGCCCCTTATTTTGTATTGTTTGGCATTTTCTATAAGCTATGGAATGTCCCTTCTTTTCTATAGTTTGCCACATGGCACATACCCTTATATAAAGGGGCCTTTTCTATGCCCCTGGCATTTTTCACAAAATGCATTTGTTCACCGTACAAGACTTTATTCAATACGATATAAAAGAATTGAAAAAGTAAGGGGGAAAAATATTCAACCCAGACAGGAATTAAACCCACAATCCCCAGCTTTAGTGGGGCGGCTTAGCCCAAATATTCAAAAGAATTGTGCATTTTGTGATACAAGCACCAAATTTGGCACAAATGTACATTAATATGTTGCGAACATTTTCAGATATTGGGCCACTTGAAATTCCGTAATTTTTTTTTTCAAATTTTTTTCAAATTTCGTAATTTCAAATTTTTCGGGTGACACCGTCACAATTTCGGTCTTCGAGGCCGGCCGATAGGCAAAGTGTGACCGGAAGGGACGAGGTTCTCCTGACCACGTGGCCCTCGATCTGGGAAGCGAGAGGCGTTCCATTAGTGGACGCGCCCCTCACGCCCGACTTTTGGGCGGCCCCGGCAGGCCGTTTGTTTTGACGTTCCGTGACAGGCCCCGCACCCCCACCTCCGGGCCGACCGGAAGCTTGTGCTGAGTACATCATACCTGAACAACTCAGTGAGGCAGAACACAGCAGTGCACACCAGGGTGACCCCTTCAGTGCATAAACCAATTAACCTGTCCACTGCAGGGCATATAGAAATGAAGTTATTTTCTGCATATAATAATAATATAAGTTCAGTTCTATATAACAATTTCTGTTATCACCACTACCACTACAACTACCACTACTACAAGCTTTGTCTGGAATTTTGTGGACTAACAGACAAACAGACATACAGACAAGCTGGGATCAAAACATTACCTCCTTCCACCATTGAGTGTAGAGGTAAACATCATGGAAATTATATCATGCCCTAGATTTAATTCATGCTTACCCGTGTATTTGCTTCACTGGTTCACAAGGTCTTTTGCATACATGTAATTCAGACTCTCGTCTTCATTGCTGACCACACAATGTTCGCAACATATTAATGTACATTTGTGCCAAATTTGGTGCTTGTATCACAAAATGCACAATTCTTTTGAATATTTGGGCTAAGCCGCCCCACTATATCGGCCGGCCTCGAAGACCGAAATTGTGACGGTGTCACCCGAAAAATTTGAAATTACGAAATTTGAAAAAATTTGAAAAAAATAATTACGGAATTTCAAGTGGCCCAATATCTGAAAATGTTCGCAACATATTAATGTACATTTGTGCCAAATTTGGTGCTTGTATCACAAAATGCACAACAGCTTTGCTATGCTGCTACACTACTTGGAAGTCTGATGCTTTATCCATTAGGCCATTGGGCCAGCATGTCAGATTTGTGTAATAATATTTTGAAGAGTTATATCGTGCCAGTCAAGCCCCGCCTCATAGCCTTCGATGTCATGCAAACATTCGGAGAGAGATTAGACTCCGCCCCCGCCCCTCCACCCACGACTCGTGATGGAGTGGCCACGCCCCAGCCTTCGTGATTGGTGGAGGCACAACGGGATGATTGAGTTGTGCTCAGTGATTGGACAGAGTGTAACATAAGCGGTCGAACACTCTAGAGCTGAAAGGAAAAAGCCGCGTCTCGCCATCTTTGTCTCTCGGTCTTCTGGTGCTGGTTTCGTGGTGGATGGTCTCTCCTTTCATGCGCGCTCGTGCAGAGAAACTTTGGAGCATTGTGGAGATTTTGCATGGTCGGAGGAGGGGGTGTTTTTGACTGTGGTGCTTTTCAGGGGAGGAGAAAGCCGCTTCTCGCTTGGTGGTGGAAGCGAGGAAGGGCCGGTTGGCTGCTTGTTCAAGCCTGGGCGTTTTCGGCGCCATTTGTTGGTGTTTCCCGCGTGCTGGTTTGGAGGTGACGAACGCCGAGCCCCCTCGTTGAGACAGAGCTAAGTGCCGCCCGGCAGATACATCATTTATTTTTCTTTAATCTTTCCCCTTGTTTGTATACGAGTCTGAGAGGAGTTGTCTCAAGCTAGGAAATAGTTTTACCTCACATACATTTTATTGTCGTTGCATTTATTTTCATTAAATCATTATTTGTTGAATTTTACTTTTCTTGTCTTGTTTCGTTTCTTCGTTTGTGGGTTCGGATAAACCCTGCCTGTGTTCCCGATTAGATAAGGCTCAGGACTTCCCGCGTGCGCCAAAGACAATCCCGCCAAGTTTCGAAATATGCCTCGGAGTTAAAAGCTTGTTTCGGCTATCCGTCAGCTCGGGGATCTTAATCCCTGGCGACGTGACAAGTAGTGTTCAGGAGTGGGATACGAACTTTCTGACATCAAGCGGTGTCAGTAGAGTGGGATAAGAACCCAGTGGACACTCGGTGTCATTCAACACTCCCTGAGTGGAAATTGCACTCAGCTTTTGGACTCAAAATTTTAAACGGTCGTCTTTCTCTCATTGAGGGGGAGGTGATAGTAGTGACTGGGGTGTCCAATTTTTATAGTGAAATTGGTGTCGAGAAAGAGCGCAAGGCAACGCGTCGCTAAATTTAAATTCTTTTTTTTTTCTGAGGTAAATTCAGCGCTCCTTGTCACGTAATGGCGGACGTGTACGAAATGGAGGAGCAGCTAAAAGGATACGCATCGCAAGGAAGCGGGCCGGGGGTTGAGTTTTATGAGGGTAGGATTGGAACCTCCCCCGTCCCGAGAGTTCGAACCCCCTCCCCCACAATGTCAGAGCCAGGGACGCAGGGAACAGGTACGATGTCTGACCAGGTCTGGGTTCAATTATTAATGGAAATGAAGGGAATGAGTAAAACAAATTGAAGGAATGGAGGGAAAATGAATGCCCAAACTAACGAAATGAATGGATTGAAGGAGGAATTGAAGGGACAAATGAATGGATTGAAAACAAAATTGAGGGAAAGAATGAACGAATGGAAAACAAAATTGAGGGAAAGAATGAACGAATGGAAAACAAAATTGAGAGAATAACAGGAATGGTGGAACAAATTGATAAAGTCGGGGCACAGGAGGGGATTTGTTTGTTAAATGAGGTCCTGGAAGGCTATCGGACCTGTCTGGATGCCAGAATGCAGCAGCAGGGAGTGTAATTGGAGCTTGTGCAGCACCAGGACGGTGGTTTGGAGCAGGAGGTAAAAGGGTTGGAAGCCCGAATTACGGAACCAGACTGGGTGTTGGTAGGTAAAGGCTTGTGGAGGCTGCAATTCACTGGGGGAAGTATGGAGGAAACGTTACAAGAGCGGCCGAGCACCTTGGACAGTACCGTCAAGGTAGAGTTTGCTCGAGTCTAACAGATTCCGGGAGATGAGGAGTCGGTCCATTAAGCATCTCCAGGACGAGATTAAGGTGATCCAGGGGACCCTCACCACGAGCCACATTTGGTCACAGGAGGTTCCGAAATTAAATACCCAGCTGGGGGGGGGGGGGGGGGTGTTTTGGCCCTGAGCTGGATTCGGACATTGGGGAGTTGTGAAATAGAAAAGAAATCCCCATAGTGAATTTGGAACAGCTGCAGAGAGGGGCAGAAAAACCCGAAAAATGGGTTGTAACCTGAAGTTGCGGTTGGGCACACAAGGCCAAAAAATTTAAAATTCAATTTGAACTCAAATTTAAATGGGAATTTGATTTGGAACAGCCTTGGAGGGAGTTGGTCCCTGGGCTGCAGAATTTGTTCTTCCTCAAAGTAAGGTTATATATATATATGGGTAAGAGCACCAGCGGAGTTTGGGTAGGGGCAAGGGGGGCAATGCCCTCACCTTTTTTTCAGTAGTTTACAATTAAGATAAAAACATCCAGTATTTAAACGTGAGTAACAATACAACAACAACAACATGCATTTTAAAGGCCATTTTCCCTACGAGAGCGGGGGTTAGCCTTGCGGTCCCCATGACAATCTTCTCCATTTGCCCTATTTTCTGCATCTCTCCTTGTTTAACCCCCTTGCCCGCATTTCTTCTTCCACCATCTTTAGCCAAGTCTTTCTCGGTCTTTCCCGTCCTCTACTTCCTTCTACATTCATTTCCATCACTCTTCTCAACCAGTCACTTTCATCCTTCCTCAACACATGACCAAACCATCTCAACCTGTTCCTCTTCACAGCATCAATCACAGGCTCTATTCCCATCATCTTTCGCAATTCATCATTTGTCTTCCTCTCTCTCAACGATACTCCGCACATCCACCGAACCATTCGCATTTCCACCCTTTCCAACCTTCGTTGCTGCTCTACTTTCATTACCCATGTCTCGCTCCCATAAATCATAACACTTCTCACACATGCAGCATACACCTTTCCCTTCAGCTTCAACGACACTCCCCTCCTCATCAGCACGCCACTCAGTTCCCGAAACTTCTTCCATGCACATCTCACTCTAGCAACCGTTGCCGAGTCTGATCCACCTTCTCCATTCAGCATGTCTCCGAGGTAGCAAAATGTTTTCACACCTTCCAGCTTCA
The DNA here is from genome assembly GCF_964187855.1 of Myxine glutinosa. NCBI lineage: Eukaryota > Metazoa > Chordata > Myxini > Myxiniformes > Myxinidae > Myxine > Myxine glutinosa. The sequence continues at coordinate 93,160,393 of NC_136271.1, forward strand.
CGCCATCTCCAAGATCCAAATCAACATTTCCTCCATCTGCAGCTCCCTCTGTGCACACCTTACATTTGAATGTAGCTGCCACACTGGTTAATGACCTTCTCAGACCACTACATTTTTGATGAACCCACTCAGCGCACATTGTACATTGAATGGAGTTCACTCCGACACCCTTCCTACACACAGCACAGGGCCACTTCCCAGTTCTTTCCACCTCACCACATGCTTTACCACTTGCCATCACCTTCGTCTTTCCGATATTCACCTTCAGACCTTTTGTCTCCATACATTCCTTCCACTTGTTCATCTTTTACTTCAGTCCATCCATACTTTCCGCAATCAACACCAGATCATCTGCATACAACAACTCCCACGGTAAACCCTCCTTTACGTTCTGAGCCAGCACCTCCATCACAGCTACAAATAGTAGTGGACTTAGTACCAACCCCTGATGCACTCCCACCTTCACCTCAAACTCACCACTGTTCCCGTCCTTCGTCCTTACAGCTGTGCGCGCTCTTTTGTACGTTGCCATCACTACTCTGATCAACCATTCCTCCACTCCTAAACTTCCTCAATGCCCATGTCAATAATTTGCGTGTAACCCTATCGAATGCTTTCTCCAGATCAACAAACCCAAGAAACAACTTCTTCCTCTTCTCCATGTACTTCTCCTGCAACTGCCTCACAATGAAAAGCGCGTCTGTCGTTCCTCTTCCTGGCATAAATCCAAACTGCATTTCGTCGATCTTCACTTTCTTCCTTATCCTCCTCTCCAACACCCTTTCCAATAACTTCATTCCATGCTCCAATAACTTTATCGCTCGGTACGAGCCACACTCCAGAGGGTCACCTTTCCCCTTGTATAGAGGGACGAGGGTACTCAGTTCCCAAATCCACTGGAATGCGGCCTTCTTTCACCACCAGATTACAGATCTCTGTCATTCTCTTCACACCCCAACTTCCTGCTGCCTTCAACATATCTCCCACAACTCCTGTCGGCCCTCCCGCTTTTCTACCCTTCATTGCTTTTATCGCTTCCTCAACTTCCTTCTCAGTTATCTTCTCTGCCGGTCCTAAAACTGGGTTACTCTCCATGTTGCCATCCCATTCATTCTCTGTATTCAACAGCATTTCCATATATCTTTTCCATCTTCCTTTAATTCCATCTGGGTCGACAACGATTTGTCCCACTTCATCCTTCAAGCAACTCACCCCCATCACATCACACCTCTCTTTCGCTATCTGCTTTGCAATCCTGAATACTGCTTTCTGACCCTCTTCCGAATCCAAGCGTTCTCCGAACATTTTCCTACATGCCTCCTGCGCCTTTGCTACCTCTTTCTTTGCAGCCTTCCTGGCTGCCTTAAACGTGAGTAACAATAATGAACGTAAACTGTATATGTGATTTCACGTACACTGTAACTGCACCAACAAACGGTAATTTTGAAAGTCAGACCGAGCTACGCATTATTAATTGTCAGCCCTTGCCCCCCCCCCCCCCCCAAATAGTGGTCAAGCTCCGCCTATGGTGAAGAGTCATGTTTTGCCTGTTTTAGATCTGACAACACTGAGTGTAAGACGTCAGTAGAGCAATTCCAAGATGGTGGCAAGAAGCATGCACCAGGGAGGAGCAACGTTCTGTCATCCGTTTCTTGGGAAGTGAGGCTGTGAATCCCAGTGAAATCCATCGCAGAATCAAGATGCAACATGGTGATGCATGTTTATCGCTGCAGCAGGTGTACGATTGGGACAGGAAGTTTAAAAGTGGAGTGTCCAGTGTGGCAGACTCTGCTCGCTCGGGCCAGCATCACACAGTCGACACACCAGAAATGGTTGCGGGTTGAGCGTGTGCTGAGGGGAAACCGTCGCATTACACTGGATGAAGTGGTCTCCAAATTGAACATTAGCCATGGTTCAGCACACCATATCGTTCACAACGTGCTGGAGTTCCACAAAGTGCGGAACTGGAATCTCCCGCGATGAAGCTAACTCCGAGGGCCTTTCACTTACTCACCGCAGGCAGGTTGGTGGGCTTTCTGTCTTCTACCGACTCCTCTCCAGCCTTGCTCCCCCAGCTCTCTGTGCTCTGTTTGCCACATATTCCTGCAGGGCGCACAAGATCTGTCAGCAACCCTCTTATGGTTAAACTTCCAAAATCAAGACTCTCTGCTCACCTTCACTCCTTCATTTACTCTTTTCTCCTGCCTCTGGAACAAAATCCCCCACTCTCTTCAATCCCACTCCTCCCTCCAGGTCTTTAAAACAGCTGTTCACCACCATCTTTTATCTTCCCCCATCCAAAACCTTGATCTTTTCTACCCCCGCTAATTTCACCCCAGATTCACTTTTTTGAAATACCAACTTCCTTCCTGGAAGTCCGTGCGGTGTCCTTGTGTTTTATACTTCTCCCACCCCTCCCCCCTTCCCACGCCTCCTCCCCCAAAGCCCTCCCACAGATCTTCCGATGTCCCTGCTCTCAAATGTTGTGTTTGTGTGCTTCCCCTTCTCTCCCCATCTTGTCTACCGCTAGTCGTATTTCTTCTCTGAGGTTACCTCGTGCGTAATGGAGTCGCGGTGAAAACAGCAACCCACAGCTGCAGCAAATGCGGTTTGCAGGCAGGAAAGGCTTTGGGAATGGGAATAAAAGGGGATCTATTTATTTGAATTCGGTGCAATGGAGTGTCAATTAATGGCAGACAAATCCTTAGCCTAATACACAGAATAAGGAAATAACTGTCAACAAGGGGGAAATCTATGATTGGCTAACGTGAGTGCTTATGAAATAACTACGGAACGACCTTTGACCTTTATACACAACTGGAGGCAGGAGGGTCCAGAATAAAGCAATTAAAAAAACACAATCCTCATATCCACAACAATATTATTGTTTGTTCATCACCCTTGGTGTGGCTTCATTATTGGATTAATTTCAACCAAGGATAACATATCTTTCTGCCGGGGACACTCTCGGGGTCCGGAGGTTTACCGAGACCAGGGGATAGGGGAGGACCCCGTAACAATATGAATATTGCAAACTTCAGGTATATTTCGACGTAAAAAAAAACAAAAAACAATGTCTCGTTTTGTGAAGAATAACATGAAGATACTTTAAACATGAAGATATCTTTTCTACCCCTGCTAATTTCACCCCAAATCCACTTTTTTGAAATACCAACTTCTTTCCTGGAAGTCCTTGGTGTCCTTGTGTTTTATACTTCTCCCACCCTCCTCCCCCTTCCCACGCCTCCTCCCCCCAAGCTCTCTCCCTCCCACACATCTTCCGATGTCCCTGCTCTCAAATATTGTGTTTGTGTGCTTCACCTTCTCTCCCCATCTTGTCTACCGCTACTCTTATTATATGTTTTGTGTGTCTGTTTGATTTTTTTTTTGTGTGATAAATGTTAGCTCTTTCACGAGCCTCGATCCGGTATACAAAAAAAAAGTGTCTGCATCTGCAAGGTGGTTGCCCAGACAACTCACACCCGAACTGAAAGAAGGGCGAGTGGAAGCATGTGAAGAACTTTTGTGACGTTACAAAACAGAAGGCGACGCTTTCGTACAGCGCGTAGTGACTGGTGATGAAAGCTGGGTCCTCTACTTTCAGCCAGAAATGAAGATGGCAAGCAAAGAGTGGCGCCATTTAACCTCACCGAAGCCCAAAAAATTCCGCACACAGCCGTCCACGGGAAAGGTGATGCTGACGCTCTTCTTGGATAGCCGAGGCCCACTTGTAGAGCATTACATGCCCGGAGGGACCACAGTCACCAATGCATCATACTGCAACCTCCTCAAAAATCATCTGAAACCAGCAATCAGATCAAAACGTCGTGGACTACTCACTACCGGTGTTTTGCTGCAGTACGACAATGCTCGGCCCCATACCGTCCACGCTACAGCTGCAACAATCGAGGACCTGCATTTTGAATGTCTTCCTCATCCACTCTACTCGCCAGACCTCGCCCCTTCGGATTACCACATATTTGGGCCATTTAAAGAGGTGCTTGGTGGAACCACTTTCCAATCTGTCGAAGAGGTCAAAGAGGCGGTGCACCAATGGCTACACAAGCAGCCAAACTATTTTTTTCTGGAGGAATCCAGGCCTTAGTAAAGCGCTGGAATATATATATATATATATATATATATATATATATATATTGTTGCGGACGCGGTTAAAGATGTTATTTACCGAGCGGTTGGTATTACCGCGACCGAACAGTTATTCCCCGACTAATACCCGATTTGCCCCAAACTTTGGCCGGATCACGCCACCGCTATTCAATCGGGAAAACTCTAAAGCGACCGAATGCAAAGAGGAAAACGAAGGCAAAGAAAGGTTTGGAAATACTACTAAATTTATTTACTATTCACACACATAAGCAAAAAGACAGCAGTCACGTTCATTTACAAGCACATGAGACGCAGGTGACACAGTGAAAATACTAGCTTATACAGACTTATTGTTACTACCCAGGGACAAGACAAATGACAGACTACGAGCACACTTACACGGGGAATGATGATAGGGATGGCAGGTGGGTGGCTGGTGGATGGCTGGCGGGATAGGGAGGTCCAACTAGTTCTGCAGCTGATCGACTCGTGGGGAGCTGCCGCTCCTTCGCGGCCCTGCTCCAAACTGCCGTCCAGGCCTCACGCTGCTGTGGCTGCAGTTTCGGTGGCTCCAGCTGCAGCAAATGCAGTTTCAGTGGCTCGAGCTGCAGCAAGTGCAGTTTCGGTGGCTAGAGCTGCAGTGAGTGCAGTTTCGGTGGCTCGAGCTGCAGTTCAACCCTGGACTTCTCTCGCAGTTTCTCCGTCAAAGCTCATCTCTCTTGTCTGCCGCTTGGGAAACGCCCTGCCATGGGTTATATATGCCCCACCCCTCAACCTTCGCGAACCTCCTCGATGTTTCTTTCCACACCCTCTCCAAGTCCAACCCCTTGTTCGTGGTTGGTTGAGTGGGGCCGACTCACTCCTCCCCTCTATGACGAGGTGGGGACCCGCTTTCCTTCCCCAACCCTGCCTCGTGGTCAATAGCGGATGAAGAGAAAACCGCCCAAAATGCAGTTGGCAATGCGAATGGCAATTGACGAAAAGGGGGAATGGAAGTTTTGGGAGTGGGAATGAAGGGAATCTATCTCTTTCACTGGTGCAATGGAGTATTTCAATTAATGGGAGACACAGCCTTACCCTAAAACACATAATAAGATATAAGCTATCAAACAGGGGTATTCTATGATTAGCTGTGGTGTGGATGCTTTATGGACTAATTATGGGACGCCCTTTGACCTTTACACAGCTCCGGAGGCAGGAGGCGCAGACTCGAGCAATATTCATCACCAATTTACCACAATACAACACAATCAAAAAAATACAGTCCTCATATCCGCAACACTGCACTCTCCTCTTAGGCACGTCCCGGGCCTACAACTTTTATTTAGTGTGACACGTAGGTGTAGTTCCCTCTACTTTTAACCTGACCCTGAGTGCGACAGTTTTTAAAACATAAATAAATGTGTCCCGCTGCTCCATTGCACCCTGCCTAACAGACTTACGCCCACAGTTAACCGAATTGCGGAATGGTCTTCAAACTACACACTGACGGTGGGGAGCATTATTTACAATGACCCTGCTTTTATTTACAAAACTAACCCAGGACCTGTAATTGTTCTTTCTGGGGGGAGACAGTCTGCTCTGCATCAATGCACCATGAAAGCACCCAAAACGCACCAAAACACCCTCAGGCACCAATCGGTGCAGTCACCACAGTTCATCAGTGTTCAATGCATGTTCAATAATAAAAATAAATCAACAACCCCTAACCCTGCAGGTGATCTCTTGCTCTTCGGCTCCCTCTGCTGGCTATTATTATTTGTTCTTCCAGATGTTGTCTTTCTCTCTCATTTTCTTACTGGCAGCCTATTTGCAATAAAGTGTGCCCAAACTTGTCCATTTTATTTATTTTATTTATGGCCCACAGGGCCGACTACGTGTGGTTCACCTGTGGGGCATCGGTGCCCTGTGGCCAAGGTCCGCCAGCAAGATTTCGGGCCCTCATGGCCGGTTCCAGCAGAGGGGCCATGCCCCAACCCATGGGGTCCATAAGTGGTGCTCGGCCACCGACATGTGGTCCATAATGTGGTGCATCGATGCAGACAGCTGGTTCTGGGAATTCCGGGCGCACAATGGAGGACTCACGCACGCTCCCCTCGGCGCCCAACGGCGCACAGGTCATGTGGGAGACAAAAGGGGGAAGACAAATGAGCGAGGGGTAAGGTCACAAGGGTACACATCAATAAGGCAATGCAAGGCAAAATGCGTACGGAGGGCGAAGTGAGAAAGCTCGTCCCTACCGTACGTCACCCCCCTGTCACCTACACTACCCTTGCCCTTACCCCATATGTACAAAAATCTTCACATTTACAAATTCGTCACTACTGTCCCTCTAGCCAAAATTTGCCATCACCCAAATTCATCATCAATCCTCATAAGGAGGAAGAGATGGAACATCAAGCACAATGTCACACCCACGTCATGATGCGTCTCACCTTCCAAACATTTGCATCAAAAATAATTAAACAACCTGGCATGGTGTGGAGTACCTGTCACCTCAGGTGAGTGGATGCAGATGGTGCGAGGAGATCCTTCATCCTAACTATCCTCTAAATGACTTTAACACACTTTACACTACCCGGGGTCTCTCCCTGCCAATCCATTGGCCAACTTACACTATGGGTTCTAAAAACCAATTCCCATTGACCAAACTGTGGTGCTTCTCAATTTGGGGTCTCACTCCCCCAATTCATCTCCCGGTGCCCTTGCACAATTTCTGGGCTGAGACGTGTAGCTCTCCCAGCAGGTCTACCCACCTGCACACCTCCACCATTGTAGTTGCCACCCGAGCTTACCTGCTCCTTAACCTAACCTATCTACTGGGGAAGGCCCCTCCTGGCTCTGTCACCCCTCGGTGCCCTCTGGCACTGGGCTACCCGGGTCCGTCCTCCGGATCCTCGGGCCCCATCCACAACTACCGGCTCCCAGAGCCCACCTGCGGCCTCACCTGGCCGACATCCTCAGTGGTGGAGTGCCCAAACCAACTACACACACTAACAGGCTACACGCCCAGCCATTTCCACAACACTAATGCACCCATCCAATCACCATTCTTCCACCCGCACCACAGATGCCAATATCCAACCACAATTTACCTACACCCTCTACCTAACACTTACACTACCCGCCCCGGGTATTCGTGATGGGGGTCCACTCTTCCCCCACTCACACCTTCGCACCATCCACTCCACTCCATAGTTTCCACTATACTCACTCCACAACCATCCATTCCAATACTCCATATACTCCACACTCCATGTATTCCATACACCTGTTCCCCATTCACCTGTTGTTGCACACCTGTGCAATCACACCTGGTGCCACCTGCGCCCTCCTCCTCTTCCTGGACCACTTGGTCAACACAACAACCATCACCTTCACTCCCTCACTGCTCCATACACCTGTTCAGTTGCACACCTGTGCAATCACACCTGTTCAATCCTCACCTGTTGAATCCTCAAACACACGGCATCATCTCATCAACCTACTCCCCTCTGAAACTTGCGCTTCCCAGTCGCCCCTTTAAACTATTGCGCTCCCTCGTCATTATAATCCACACTAATCTACCTGCGTCCCCACTACAGGTATCCTTGTCACTAACTAACCTTAACGTTACCTAATGTCAATCTTCGCGAGATCCCTACACACGATATATCCTAACCCACCCGGGCTAGTTTTCACTGCCATCAACCCCATAAGCTAGTGCTCCTTTGCCCCCCCTTGTGAGGGATGGTAGAGTTGCCATCCCACCACATCGGGGACGTTCCACTACCGATTTTGCTCACCAAATTCCAACCAATCAAAAATTTTCTATTTACTGCCAATTCTATTCACTTTTCTAAATTTTGGATCAAAACCACTATCACTATTATCATCATCACAGTCCGCTATATCCTCGCCTCGGTGCGTCATGACATCATTAAACTCGGTTCGTAAAGCCGAGCAATGAATTCGGGTGGTTTGGTCGCCTGCAGGTTGAATCCGTCCGGCTTTCGGTTCATGGGAGGTGGTTTGGTCGGGCCGAGATTCCACGCACCATCTCGGCGCGGCACCTTGCGGTCCCGGGCCCGATGGCTCAATCTCCCCCGGTCGGAACCCCGTCCCCACGAGGGGGCACCGTTCCGCTTCCTCCCACTCGCCCTTGAACCGGACCGGTCGCCTGGCCCGACAAGGCCCGGACTCGACCGTGCGGGGCGGGGCCAAGCCCGAATCGGCAACGACGCTTCGAAGAGCAACGACGCAGCTTCGATCCGCGCCGGGCCCTGCATCCAACCAAGGGCTCCTCGCACCGAGTGCTCGCATCGGCTATCCGTCGCCCTAACCGCTAACCCGGTTACCGTCGATGCTTCACCTGCATGCTCACACGCATACGCTACCCCTTTTACCCTCACAAAACCCGGCGTTCCAACGCCGTCCGTACATTCCACCAACGCTCTCCCTGTTACACACCACCCCTCTCGCGCACATTCTTGCGCACACCTCGGTCCACACCTCTCCTCCGTTACGTCCTCCGTAACACTCACCATGGGCGTGCACTCTGGCATCCACCCACTAACGCGCTCAGATGGGCTCTCCCACACTCGTGCTACCACTAACTCAGGTGTGCTTCCTCGCACACCCTCGACCATTCCAAGCGTGCATTCTCGCACCCGCTCCACCACCAACTCACTCCTTGTGTCACACTCCGTACACCCCGACGTGCATTCTCGCTCGCACTCGGTTTCACTCTCACACTTTATAACACACCCACTCGCTGACGCACACTTTTTCCTCACACGCGTGCCATTTCCACTCACACGGGACCCTTTACCAACGCCCGGGTGCCATATCGATCCCAATCGCGCGACAATTCTTTTGTCGCTAAACATCCTTTTACAAAATCTCCCCGCACAATACACAGCACGTCTCACCTTCGGGGTTCTTCTTCCTCCCTGCACCAAAACCTGCAAACTTCCATTCGGGTTAAGCACAGCATCGTGATGTGAGCAGGGACTTTGCACATTTTCCATTTCTCCCTGCAATTCCCGGGCTACTTCCATCATTTCTTCAATTTTAATTCCCAGCACTGCTTTGTCTTTGTTCCCCTCGACGACTGCTGGCTTTAATAAAACACCCTCTACCTCATCGGTCGCCGGCTTTTCCAAACCCCGTTCGCGATTTCTACCCCCGTCATTGTACCAGCGCTTTTCGACCCGCGTTACCTCCTCGTGACCCCTGGGACCCTTTCGCCCACCATGCAATCCATGGTCTCCCCACATTTTTGCATGCGGTCACCCATTCTGTCCCCAATCTTGTCGATTCGCTCCATATCGGCCCTCATTCCGTTCGTTAATGCTTCAATTTGGTTTCCCAATCGCTCACTGTTAGCCCTCATTTGCTCACTCTGAGCATCCATCCGGTTCCCCATTTGTCCCATTCGCTCACCATGAGCATCCATTTTTGCTTCTAGCCTGTTCATAAGGGCCCTCATTTGTATCATCATAAAAAGGTCCGAATCCCCCAGCGGCGCTGCTACGGTCACGGGCGCGGCTAGATTTGGTGCCGCTGTAACCGCGTGCGCAAAGGCGCCATTTTGCGCGCCTGATACCTCGTGCGCGAGAGCGCCATTTTGCGCGTCTGATACCCCCTCAACCACATCCTCCATATACATTTCCCCGAGGTCCTGGGTCGATTCCACCCCGTCTATCTCTAGCTCACCCACCGGCATCCGATCGCCTTGACCAGCCATGGCGCGATTTCAAAATTCGGGTTTTTGCTTTTCAACACAAATTTCCAGCAGCTTGTAATTTTGAGCGCGTTAAGCGCGCTTCGGGTCCGTAGCTCACTCCCAGACACCAATTGTTGCGGACGCGGTTAAAGATGTTATTTACCGAGCGGTTGGTATTACCGCGACCGAACAATTATTCCCCGACTAATACCCGATTTGCCCCAAACTTTGGCCGGATCGCGCCACCGCTATTCAATCGGGAAAACTCTAAAGCGACCGAATGCAAAGAGGAAAACGAAGGCAAAGAAAGGTTTGGAAATACTACTAAATTTATTTACTATTCACACACATAAGCAAAAAGACAGCAGTCACGTTCATTTACAAGCACATGAGACGCAGGTGACACAGTGAAAATACTAGCTTATACAGACTTATTGTTACTACCCAGGGACAAGACAAAAGACAGACTACGAGCACACTTACATGGGGAATGATGATAGGGATGGCAGGTGGGTGGCTGGTGGATGGCTGGCGGGATAGGGAGGTCCAACTAGTTCTGCAGCTGATCGACTCGTGGGCAGCCGCGGCTCCTTCGCGGCCCTGCTCCAAACTGCCGTCCAGGCCTCACGCTGCTGTGGCTGCAGTTTCGGTGGCTCCAGCTGCAGCAAATGCAGTTTCAGTGGCTCGAGGTGCAGCAAGTGCAGTTTCGGTGGCTCGAGCTGCAGTGAGTGCAGTTTCGGTGGCTCGAGCTGCAGTTCAACCCTGGACTTCTCTCGCAGTTTCTCTGTCAAAGCTCATCTCTCTTGTCTGCCGCTTGGGAAACGCCCTGCCGTGGGTTATATATGCCCCACCCCTCAACCTTCGCGAACCTCCTCGATGTTTCTTTCCACACCCTCTCCAAGTCCAACCCCTTGTTCGTGGTTGGTTGAGTGGGGCCGACTCACTCCTCCCCTCTATGACGAGGTGGGGACCCGCCTTCCTTCCCCAACCCTGCCTCGTGGTCAATGGCGGATGAAGAGAAAACCGCCCAAAATGCAGTTGGCAATGCGAATGGCAATTGACGAAAAGGGGGAATGGAAGTTTTGGGAGTGGGAATGAAGGGAATCTATCTCTTTCACTGGTGCAATGGAGTATTTCAATTAATGGGAGACACAGCCTTACCCTAAAACACATAATAAGATATAAGCTATCAAACAGGGGTATTCTATGATTAGCTGTGGTGTGGATGCTTTATGGACTAATTATGGGACGCCCTTTGACCTTTACACAGCTCCGGAGGCAGCAGGCGCAGACTCGAGCAATATTCATCACCAATTTACCACAATACAACACAATCAAAAAAATACAGTCCTCATATCTGCAACAATATATATATATAACAAGGGGTTGGAAACATACAGACCTTATATATATATATATATATATATATATAAAGATTGTACCAGGTTATCGTTATGGAATACCAGAATACCACCAGGTTATGGAATATAATGTCATCTTCTATTATGTGTTGATTTATCAATTCTTGAACACTATTTATAGTTATTCCTCAAAGTAAGGTTTAACGACTGTAATCATTCCCAATGGGCTATTCCAGGGAAATGCAAAGGAATTTCATGCATGTTCAGTAATTAAACGGCCCTCTGAAGATGCATGAATTTCCTGTAACTGTTCTCAGCAGTAGACAATGGTGTGCGTACATTTTATAGCGCCATTGTGAATTTGGAACATCATATTATCTTGCAGAATGATGTTGGGTGTGCAATGATTTCTGAACGTTTGTATAATGTCCCTCAATCTTGCCATGGCATGCATGGGAAAACTAGACGGTTCAGAGCAAATGACCATGCAGAGATACTTGTGAGAAGCAACTATACTGAATGTCCACTGACCTTTCACCTGCTCCACATTGGGTGCTTTCTTGGTCTATAAAGCTTTCCTTTTGCATCTCCCTCTATTTGAGACGACCCATGTATGATTTCGAGCAGGTTTGATTTGTTTGTTGCTTCCACTGATTGTTTTTTGTGCACAGGTGTGCCCCTAAAACAATCAGTCCTAAATTTTGAGTCATGTGTTTATCAGTTGCTCATTTCATTGCAACAAATACTTTGACCTTTTATGGGCCTTGTATATACGTCTAAGATTGTGGAAGAGTAAGGTGACAAAAGATAGAAGGGTAAGAAACAAACTCATGGCAGTAGAGTGGTGGGGAAACATACAGACACAAACAAGCAGGTCGATGAATAAACAAGTATAGAAAGGGAGAGTTAAAAACAGATAGTAACTTGTTAATCAGAGGGGTTGGTGTGGGAAGGGTATTAATGGAAGATGGCATGAGATGGTGGTGTGCGGCTTTCTTGAAGCCCTGGAGAGAATTGATTAACTGAGGGAGGTAATTTCACAGCCAGGTAAAATAAGTATAAACAAGCATTCTGAGTATTGCGCTGCAATACATGTCCCCTACCGGCAGTCTGTCATCCAGAAAACTGTTGTGGAAATTACCAAAGTTCAAAGTGCCCGCAAGGTCACTCTGTGGAGCAGCCTGCACCTATTGCACTGTGTATGAATTATATAATTACCAACTCACGGTCTGAGGTAACTCGGCTAAAAATTCTCCGATTTGCACCAAATAAAGTTGATGAATGGTTGCACAGACCCCTATTTCTCACTAAAAGGGGAAAAAGAATGTAAATCGGAGTTAAAATAAGCCCGCAAGGTCGCTCCGTGGAGCAGCCTGCACGTCTTGCACTATGTGTGAATTATATAAGAATTCACGGTCTGAGGTAACTCGGCTAAAAATTATCCAATTTGCACCAAATAAAGTTTACGAATGGTTGCACAGACCCCTACTTCTCACTAAAAGTGGAAACAGAATGTAAATTGGAGTTAAAACAAGGAATATTAACAGCTTTGACTTACCGCACTCCAAATTATAGTCCAGAAAACTGTTGGGGAAATTACCAAAGTTCAAAGTGCCCGCAAGATTGCTCCGTGGAGCAGCCTGCACGTATTGCACTGTGTGAATTATATAAATAACAACTCAGTCTGAGGTAACTCGGCTAAAAATTATCCGATTTGCACCAAATAAAGTTCATGAATGGTTGCACAGACCCCTATTTCTCACTAAAAGGGGAAAAAGAATGTAAATCGGAGTTAAAATAAGCCCGCAAGGTCGCTCCGTGGAGCAGCCTGCACGTATTGCACTGTGTGTGAATTATATAATAATTCACGGTCTGAGGTAACTCGGCTAAAAATTATCCAATTTTCACCAAATAAAGTTTACGAATGGTTGCACAGACCCCTACTTCTCACTAAAAATGGAAACAGAATGTAAATTGGAGTTAAAACAAGGAATATTAACAGCTTTGACTTACCGCACTCCAAATTATAGTCCGGAAAACTGTTGCGGAAATTACCGAAGTTCAAAGTGCAATAACTTTGTCAAAAATGATCGAAACGTCGTGAAGTTCGAACTTGATTTGTAACTTATTATGAGGAAACCATGTACCAAGTTTGAAATCATTAGCATTACGAGTTTAGAAAAAAAGTCCGGAAAACTGTTCTTTGCGTGACGGACGGACGGACGGACGGACGGACAGACGGAGGGACAGAGCGCAAACCTATTGTCCCCTCCGGTGTACACCGGTAGGGGACTAATAACTGGAGGTGAGCAGTAAGCCTGAATTAAGCCTGAAATCAAAGTAAAGTACACTACACATGAGCAGCTATAATATGAAGTGTTGTTGCTAATCCATCACATTTACCAGTTAAATCGAATTGATGACTCATTGACAAGTATGCCTTGTCATTAACATTAGGTGTTCCTATCTACATATCCCAAAAAAAATTTTAACAACACTTTTGATAGAGGTATGCACTGTTCTAGTTTTACTCATGTGACTATTTTTTTAATTTTCAGATCACCTAAAGAACAAATTTGAAAGTTTTTCAATAGAAGGTTCAACTATATCGAGCAATTTCTCTGTGTTGCAGCGGATGCTCATTTTCGAGATTTTTTTTGCAACAGAAGTCACATGTTTCTACACAAAGGTAGGTTTGTAGGATCTATCCAAATGCAAGAATTCCACAATACAAAACCTTCAAACTTATTGTTGAAAGGTTTAGAAACACTGGAAGTGTGAAAGACAAAATTAAAGGACACAGTGATTGAAAACCTTCAGTGAGAACACCTAACAAGATGGAGGCTGTAAGAGAAGTAAGAGAAGCTTTGCAGGCTTCTCCGGAAACATCGATAGTCGACTTGCCCAGCTGGTGGGAACATCTCGCACTTCCATAGGAAGAATCATACACGACGATCTGTAACTGTATCTGTGCAAGATACAGTGACTGCAGCACCAGACAAATAAATGAGAGGGTTATAATCTAATTTTGCACCTCCATTGTCCCAGCTGTCGACATCTTTTTCTGTGATGCCCTCCATAAGTATTGGAACATTGAAGTCAAATTCGTTATTATTGCTTTACACTCAATAAATTTTGATTTAATATGAGTCAAGAGTACAGAAGGTCAGCTTTAATTTATTGGTATTTATATTCATATACGTTTTACCGTTGTAGAACAATAACACTTTTTATGTTCAGTCCCCCATTTTAGGTAAGCATAAGTACTGGAACAGTTTAACGAAAAGTAAATTAAACTAGTATAGTAGTTAGTATTTGTTTGCATGTCCCTTACATGCAATAACTACATCGAACATGTGACCCATGGACATCATCAAACTCTTGGTATCTTCGTATGAGATGCTTTTCCAAGTCTTTACTGCAGCCATTTTCAGTTGTTGCTTGTTTTGGGAGTTTCTGACTTTCGTCTCCACTCTAGTCCACGAAATTCATGCTCCATTGGATTTAAATCAGGAGATTGACTTGGTTCAGTCTAGAACCTTCCACTTTTTCCCTTGATGAACTCCTTGGTTACATTGGCGGTGTGTTTTGGGTCATTGTCTTGCTGCATGGTGAAGCACCACCCAATGAGTTTGGAGACATTTTCTTGTACATATACAGACAAAATGTATCTTCACACTTCTAAATTCATTCAGCAGCTGCCATCATTAGTTACATCATTAATAAAGATGAGTGAGCCAGTTCCAGAGGCAGCCATGCAAGCCCAAGCCATGACACTACCTCCACCACGCTCCACAGATGACGTAGTATGCTTTGGATCATATGCAGTTCCTTCCTTTCTCCACACTTTCACCTTTCCATCACTTTGGTAAAGGTTTATCTTGATCTCACTTGTCCATAAAACTTTGTGCTAGAACTCACTGACTCACCTCTGTACTTCCTGGCAAATTCTAATCTGGCCTTTCTAAAGGGGGAGTATACATTGCCTAAGTACAGCTAGAAATGTATAGAGTAGTGTGGTCTGTGTTTGAGTAGTTAGCCAATCTCGTTGTAATAAGCAGGGACATGTAGCTTAAGGATTTTCTCTTTGAATGTGCACCATACGGAGGGTAGTGTGTTGTATTTAATAGTTAAGGTTTAAAGTAAAAAAAAAAAAACAACAACATGCGTCTAGCCTCTTATGATCCCCTGGATGAGACTGGGTGTGGCTTAGGAGAGGGGCCGGAATGATGATGTCTCCTGATGGGGGTGGAGGTATGAATGCCTCAGAGGGTGGAGAGAAGGGGAGGTGCTTGAGTGTTATGCAGGTGTGGAACTTTGAGGAAAGGGTGTGTCTGAAGAAAATTGGCTCTGGGGAGTGGGAGATCGTCTCAAAGAAATGGTTGCTCTGCCTGTCGTGCCTGCATCATCATCGTGCCTCCCCGTCCTCTCATCTGTTTTCATGCTGTTCAGCCCCACCTCCTCCTCTATGAGCAGAGGAGGTGGGGATATCATAAGACGGATCCACGCGGATATCATAAGACCTCTCCCCCATTTTATATAACAGCAACGGTACCCGCCCTATGGGCGGGGCTTCAATTGGGAGGCCCAAATGAAAAGTAAAAAAATATCAGAAATTGAAGGCTTTTTATATTTTAAACAATTCATATAAACATCTGTTGAATCGTATCACACGCAAATCATCAAAATCTAAACAGTACATGGCGCACATTTTGAAAAAAGATTGAATTCTGCAAAACGGAAGCGGCGCTACACGTCTTTCTCAGTCGCATGTTTATGTGTGAAGAGTGCATGCCGAATCTGTAACATGGAAGCGGCTGCTACACCTGTTTCTCAGTCGCTTTGCACACGCTGCCATGTTATTTCGGAGCCACTCGTTTATATGGGAAGAGTTCGTCAGGAGTCGATCTACTCTCTCCTGGTACGTAGAATAAACAGTATTTGTAGAATTTCAACAAAAGCCACATCACTGTTCATATCGGAAAATATTATTCCATCATGTTTGGAAAAACTGGAAAATTGGAAAACTTGGAAAAATTGGAAAAACAATATGGCGTATTTTACTCCCAGGGGTCCCAGGAATACCCAACCAAAATATCGTTGCGATCGGTTGAGCCGTTTTTGGGGTACCTTCGAACGGACGGACGGACATTTGGTAAATTATAGTAAGATGGGGTATTGAGTGTAGATTGATGAGGAAAAAAATGAATTTAAACGATTTCAGCATAAGCCTGCAACATAACAAAATGTGAAAACAGTAAAGGGGTCTGAATACTTTCTGAATGCACTGTGCATACATATATACATCACATACACATACATAGTCACGTGAAAAAGTAAGTACACCCCATGTAAAAATGGGGTAAATGGAGTACACACACAGACTTGGCATTTAATATGGAATATTTTTTTTGTGGGGGTGAACTTACTTTTCAAGTTGTCTTAGAACAAAAGTTCATTGGAATTATGTTGAAATTATTCTAGATTTTGTCAATGTGACCTTTAAAAGAAACAAAAACCACATTTGACATTTCAAAACAAATAAATTGATCCTTGAAGGTGATGTAAACTGATATCGAACTCAATTCATGGACAGTACTGTGTTAAAATTCTGTACGTTTTCCAGAAGTATCTCTTTATTTTGCACATTAGCCAAAAATTTTTTAAACAAAAACAAAAATTAAATTACGACTGGGATTACGGACAGTAAAATTACAGTTCTGTACTTCGTGTAACCCCCACGAGCATTCAGGAGAGCACGTACACGTTCAGGCATGCTGTTCACGAGATTTGCCAAGGTTTGGACAGGAATCGCTTGCCATGCAGCGACAATAGCCTGCTGCAATTCACGCACAGAGGTCGGCTGCTGGTCCAAGTGGTCGATTTGACGCGTTAATTCTGCCCACAAGATCTCTATCGGATTAATATCCGGGGACATGGCAGGCCACTGCATATGCTCTACACCACAGTCAACAAGAAAGTGTTGGATCATGCGAGCATGATGAGGCCGTTCATTGTCATCTTGGAAGACAAAGTTTCCTCGAAAGGCTGCATGAACAAATGGAAGCAATGTTTCTTCCAGAATTGCCCTGTACTTGAACTGGTTCAGGATTCCATTCAGAACAACCAGGTCAGTTTTGCCCCCTGCATGAAAAGCAGCCCAAACGGTCACCCCACCACCTCCAGCTTGGACTCTTGGCACTATACAATCTTTGTTGTAGGCTTCATGCACTTGTCTGCGCACTCGGACGCGGCCATCTTGACGATAGACCAGAAATCTAGACTTGTCACTGAAGATCACGTGATTCCAGTGTCCTGGCTGCCATTGACGGTGCTCTCTGGCCCACTGCAATCGGTGCTGGCGGTGTTGTCTGGTCAGGCGTGGCTTTCTCAGGGGACGCCTGGCACGATAGCCTGATTGAACCAGTCGTTGGTTGACTAGCCTTCTGGATACAGGCACATTTGTCAGTTGCTGCCACTCAGCCCTAAGCCGATTAGCTGACTTGGTACGGCTATTGCGGACTAACCGGTGCAGCTGGCGATCATCCCTCCTTGTGGTTCTGCGGGGACGTCCTGGCCTCGGTATTGGAGTAGGGACACCCCTCTGAACATTTCGTTTCAGGATCTTTGACAGCTGACCTTGAGTGATGCCATACTGCTGAGCAATAGCATGCTGTTTCATGCCGTAATTTCGTAAAGCCACCACTCCATGACAAACAGCATTGCCGAGTTGACGGACCATCTCCAGACGAAGCGGCAATAACTTTTGGAGACGTGCAGCAGTTGTTTTCCACCAATACAGAACGCAACAACCCTTGTATACCCGACTGTGAAGCCAATCATCAAATGCACCTGTCCGTACATTTTGCCACGCCACCTGTGATATAATCCTGTTTTTGACGTCTTGCTGCGACAGACAATCAGTGACATGGTTCTTTTAACAAATAAATCACCAAAGTGTAAAAGAAACTCACCAGATTGATATACTGAGTTAAGAAAGTAAACCCAAGTCAAGAAAAAAAAAATATTCCATATTAAATCCTCCCCAAACCCCGGTCACGGCGTACCTCCGAGCCCCGAAAGGAGTCACGGCAGAAAGATGTGCTATTATGTGTGCCAATGACCAATGGTGAAACCGCACCAATCAATCGATACCAAAAACCAAGTATTGTATTAATATCGCTCAATCATAACAACTTGCGCAAGTACAAGAAAACCTCAATTGCACAGCAAACACCATATAATTCCTATGATGCTACCACCAGTTTCTTAACTCAATAACTCACAGTACTCCACGTGAGCGAACTGTAACACCCCCAAAGTCACTGTCGCGACGCCAGGCCAAAGTCGATCCACGTTCTGGTGATCACAAGAAAAAAGGTCATACTGAGACCTGAACCCAGGACCGCTGACAGTCGAAGCTGCAGAAGAGCCGCTGGGTGAGGTCGGGCCGATGTCGGTCAGGTAAAAGTTCACCCAAAAGGCGACTGGGAATTCACACCTTCGGTTCATCAGACAATGACGCTGACATGAACGAACAGCGGCTCCCAAGCGGAGAACCGCGAATTCCCAAGCGAAATCCACGACACACACGAGAACCAGGCGAATGGCTGGTGCGAGGTGAAATGGCTGGTGCGAGGTGAAATGGCGGACAGGCCCGTAATGGAGGTGTACCTGCTCTCCAGCAATGATTCACTTTCGGAACCAAAAGCAAAACCCGTCACGCAGGTTGATCTGCCACAGCAATAACGACACTGTCACAGGAATCCCTTTCCCGGGGAAACCAATATTCGCTCGTGACCAATGTCCACTCGAAACAGATCGGCCTTTCTTCCCGATCTCACTTGATCCGCTCCAGCCTCTTCTTCTTCTTCCTCTTCCGGTTTCTCCCGATCCATTTCGTTTTTCTTTTGAAACACTAATTTTTACCTTTGAAGACAGTTATCTCCATTTCACTCAAACTGTAAAAATAATAGTATATGAAACTAAAAATGCTTCCAATGGATGAAAACCACAAAGATGGAAGTGACGAATCCATAACAATATATATATATATATATATTCATACAGGCATTGTATCCATTTTGGACCACCCTACATTCAAGACTAAATTGATATTAAGATTGAAATTGTATCATTCTAATACATTTGAACTGATTCTGTCTGCAACCATTTCACATCAGCCACAAGGGTTTTAGAACAAGGACGACGTAAGTATTTAGCAAAATTGTATGAGCAAAGGAAACCCTGACCATGGCACTTTACATATAATGCTTTCGAAAAGGCAATTGGCATGAAGATTAATGAGGCATGAGCGTGAAAAATCCAGCAAGCGCCCCGTGACTACTATTTACCGTATGGCTGCCAGTTTGCAGAGCTCGCATCAGCAAAGTGGAGAAAGAGACAAGAGTTATGTATGAATTTTTTTCCCATTTTTAGGGATCAAGGGAGCGAAGCATGGAGGAGAAATGCACAATCCTTTGACAGTGCGTGTGGGAGGTGGAGCGTGAAATTAAAAATGGACTGCAAAGGAAACGCTCTGGAAAGAAGATGACAAAGACGATGGTACAAAACTGTGAGAAAGGACAGGCCGGGAATCATTGAGATGCCAGACGAGCAGGGAAGTCTGCATGGGACACTTGATCCATTTACGAGTGGTTCTGCTGCTTCATTCACTTCCTTGCGATTCAGCAACCTACTGATGAGCTCTTTTGGAAATAAGGATTTTCATCATCTTCAGAATGTCATTGATTTCATGAAGTCCATACCATTAAATAACCGGATTTTCTTCTACAACACCAGCGTTTTTTTATTTGGGCAGTCTCGATGTTCTGTTTGACATTTGCAGTCAACCCAGTTTTGTCTGAACTTCCAACGGTGCGTTCACCATAAGGAAGCACCAACTAAGATGAAGGCCTTTCTTTTATGTCTGATGTTGGCTGATAGATTTCATTAATTTTTTTTTTTTTTTTTTTTGTAAACATAACTTACTAAAAGAGATTATACTTCATCCAGTGACCTCACATTCAACCCATGTAATGATGACTGTTATACCCACACATACAGAGAAGCAACATTCATGTTAGAAGATCACCAACTGGTCTATATCCAGTCGACATTCGTTCGTCTCTCAAACTCATCGACTTAAATCTTTGGATGTGTCAGTTGCTTCCAATTCCAAGACATTCAAAACTGCTCCGACTTTGATGTATGTAGCACATCATCGACTTTGAAATCTGCAAACTTTGCTGCCATAGAGAAAGTCTGGTTTATTCTCGAAGTGTGGCCTAGAGACGGGATGATCTGTGCTGACAGTTGTTTCGTTAATTTCGAAGCAGCTGTTGAAACCAGCAGATACTGCGAGTGTCTCTGAATTGCTTTGTGTCATTTTGGGGGAAAAATCCCAATGAAATGGACAAAGATTGGCAAAAGAAACGTTTACATTGTTCTTCCTTGTAGATGATCCAACCTCCATTGCATGCATCTTTGACTTTGAATTTCAGACTTTGAATGAAGGCAAAGTGAGTTTCAGACATCATTTTCGTGCAGCCTGTTATCACCATTAGGAAACTGCACCCAACCATCTATTCCTTCATGTTTTTTTGTTAGTGCATCTGCCATGTTTTCACTTGCCCTCAAGTGTTCTTGTTGGATTGTAACTTTTCAACAGCTGCAACCCCCTCTCTTTATGTCAGGATAGTTTGTTTCCTCGGAGCATGTTGTCCGTGAGATACTGACTGGACCACCAAGAGCTATGATCTGTATCGACGGATATGTTATATTACCTTTCCACAATGAATCAACATACTTTTTTTTGTATTTTTTTTGTATTCAAGATCGAGGCTCATGTAGGAGCTAACATTAATGACAAAATAAAAACTGACACATAAAGCATAAGATAAAGGGAGCGGGAGATAAGATGGGGAGAGAGACGGAAGCACACAAGTACAACATTTGAGAGCAGGGACATCGGGAGATCTGTGGGAGGGAGAGGGCTTGGGGGGACGAGGCAGGGGAGGGGGAGGAGGGTGGGAGAAGTATAAAACACAAGGACACCAAGGACTTCCAGGAAAGAAGTTGGTATTTCAAAAAAGTGGATTTGGGGTGAAATTAGCGGGGGTAGAAAAGATATCTTCTTGAATCTTGAAAAGAAATCCGGCTTGAAGTTTGTGAAAAACACAGAACGCATTCACGTTTGGGTCTCTCATCCCTTGTCTTGTCACTGATGTGACATGGGACTTGAAAACCAATCATGGTCGTTGCAGATATACGTCTTTTGGCGGTGGCAATGAACGACACGCATCCACACATTCAGTGACACTCACACACAAGTTGGTGCCAAAATTGGACATACTCGAATGTATCTAGATAAATATTTTCAAGTACTCGTGTGTTTTGTTTGTGTGTTTGTCCATTATTCTTTCATGGCCCAACTGTATCACCTCGAGGCCCAACATTGGGTACTTCAGAATCTGGGCAAGGTGTTGAGCTACCACACATTGGCCAGGAGAAGCTCACCCAGGTGAGAGTGGCGGGTATTCCCTGCTAATGTATAAATATACAAGGAAGTCGGTGCACTGCACTAACCCCCAAAACCATCATCTATCGACACACAACCTACCTCTATATAGATAATAAATACAGTGCCTATAGAAAGTCTACACCCCCCCTTTCCAAATTTTCACCTTTTGTTGCCTTATAGCCAGGAATTAAAATACATTAAACCAGAATTTTTCACCTTCATTTACACATCGTAACCCACAACTTCCAAGTGAAATACAAATTCTACAAATTTCAGAAAATTAATTAAAAATACAAAACTAGAATATCTTGGTTGGATAAGTGTCCACTCCCCTTATAATAGCAATTCTATATTAGCTCAGGTGTAACCAATCACCTTCAAAATCACACACCAAGTTAATTGGGCTCCACCTGTGTTAAATTGTAATGATTCTGATTATTTCCGAATAAAATCAGCTGTTCCTGTAGGTTTCCTCTGCTGGGTCGTGCATTTCACAGCAAACACTCAACCATGAGCACCAAGGAGCTTTCAAAAGACCTCTGGGATAAAGTGGTGGAAAGGCAGAGATCAGGGGATGGATATAAAAATATTTCCAAGGCCTTGAATATCCCTTGGAGCACAGTCAAGACGATCATTAATAAGTGGAAGGTGTATGGTACCACCAAGACCCCGCCTACACCAGGCCATCCCTCCAAACTGGATGACCAATCAAGGAGGAGGCTGATCAGAGAGGCCACCAAGAGGACAATGGCAACTTTGTAAGAGCTACAGGCCTTTATGGTACAGACTGGTCACTCTCTGCATGTGACAACAATATCCCAAGCACTCCACAAGTCTGGCCTGCACAGTCGGGTGGCAATAGGAAAGCCATTACTCAAAAAAGCCCACCTTGTGTCCAGTTTGAGGAATGCAAAAAACTACTCCAGAGATTCTGAAGCCATGTGGCAAAAGGTTTTGTAGTCTGACTAAACCAATATGGAACTTTTTGGCCTAAATGCAAAACGTCATGTTTGGTGCAAACTCAACACAACACGTCACCCAAAGAACACCATCCCTACTGTGAAGAATGGTGGTGGCACCATCATGCTATGGGGATGTTTCTCATCAGCAGGGACTAGGGCACTTGTCTGGATGGAAGTGAAAATGGATGGAGCAAAATACACACTGGGTCTCTCACATAGACCTGCTGAACATAGACCTGCTGAACATAGACCTGCTGCACCTACAACATACAGAAAAATCCCAGAGGAAAACCTGCTTCCCTCTGCAATAAAGCTGAAATTGGGACAGAAGTTCACCTTTCAGCATGACAACGACCCGAAGCACGAAGCCAAAGCTACACTGGAGTGGTTAAGGATAAATGGCTTTGATTGGCCCAGTCAGAGCCCCGACCTAAATCCAATCGAAAATCTGTAGCATGACCTGAACATTGCTGTCCATCAACGCTGCCCACACAACTTGACTGAGCTAGAACATTTTTGTACAGAAGAATGGGCAAATATTGCCCAATCAAGGTGTGCAAAGTTGGTAGAGACCGATCTCAGCAGACTCACAGGTGTAATTGCTGCCAAAGGTGCTTCCACCAAGTATTAACTCAGGTTAGTGGACATTTATCCAACCAAGATAAACTAGTTTTGTATTTCAATTAATTTTCTGAAATTTGTAAAAATTTGTTCCGCACTTGGAAGTTGTGGGTTACGATGTGTAAATGAAGGTGGAAAAGTTTGATTTAATGCAATTTATTTAATTTATTTCTACAAGTCCATTGCACCAGCCTTTTGGCCGGACCATTCAGGAGTGGGGGAAGTTCCAATCCTATTCTCTTTCCCCGCAAGGCCCCACCACCGGCTCACCTCCAAGCACATCTTCCATGTCCATCGCCATTTCATGGACATCCACCATTTTGTGAAACCTGGTGTTGGCCTAACGGTTAAGGTAGCTGACCTGAGATCTTCGGTGCTGAGTTTAAGCCCCTTTCATGCCGTTAAATAACTCAGCCTGTCATCTTTCCGAGGTCAGCAAAATGAGTACCAGAATATTGGGAACGTGGCGCAAGATTGGCAGCACAGCTGCAATCCCAGCATTGATGCAACCAGCAGTCACAGGTTGCAAAGAAATAACAATAAAGTTGGTGATGATAAGGATCCCACTCGGTCCTTCACAAAAGAGTAGGTGAGCTATCGCCGACACCCTGAACAAATTCCAAATTCCTGCTCCGATGTCCTGTATCGAAGTGGCGGCCCATCCAGGATTGTGACCCTAGATCTGGTAGAACCGACGTTCTGTATAGAGCATGGTCAATGATGATGCCCCACTATCCCTTTCCCACCAGTACAAGTCATCCTGACCCGGTTATGGTACACATGGCAGAAAAGAAAAGATCACTATGAAATGAGGTCTGTGGACATTCTACAGTTGTAGAAACATGCTACTGTCTGCTTCTGTGCAAAGAACATCCCAAGTAACTCTTCACTTTGCAATCATTCCTCAAGCAATGTTCATTCAAGCTTCGTCCGACGTCCAAGCTTCATCGAGTGTGACGTCCACCGGTACCAAGCTTCTTCCCTGCCTCGACCACGATACTCCTCCACTCCCCTCTGTCTTCAGTCATCTCTCTCCACTCTCCAACCTCCCACACCTTACTGATATCCCTCCTCACAAAATCTTCCCATCTCAACCGTGGTCTACCTCTTTTCTCCTTCCTTGCTTTACCAACCTATCCGCTCTCTTTGCCATTCTCTCTCCATCCATCGCACCAAGTATCCAGCCCATCTCAGCCGGCATTTCACCAATCTCCCCCATCAAGCTCACCTGCACACCAGTCTCCTCCCTCAGTTCATCCATTCTCCTTCTATCCACCCTCTTCACTCCCACAATCCTCCTGACCCAGCTGTTCACACAAACCTACTTCCCCCCACAGTACTCAAACTTCCCCCACTCCCTCCCACAGATCTCCCGATGTCCCTGCTCTCAAATGTTGTACTTGTGAGCTTCCCACTCTCTCCCCATCTTGTCTCCCGCTCCCTTTATCTTATGTTTCATGTCAGTTTATCTTTCTGTGATTTATGAAATTTCTGTGATCTTCCACGAGCTTCGATCTTGTATACAAAACAAAAAAAAGGACCTACAACCTCTATTATTGTCTCTGTCAACCGTTTCGAGACGATAAGGGTAGGCCGGCATCACACAAATTTCGTCCGACACGATAATCCAGGCTTCCGGGTTTCAGTCCAAGCTTATGTTCTCTTTGAACTGTGTTTGCATCTTTTTGGGGACTCTGAAAAGGTCCTTTATGTCCTGTCCCATCACCTTATTCTCTCTGAAGCCGCTCGTTGCCTATGCCAATGATTTCATGAAGAATGAAAATGAGATTCCAGGCACTACTTCACCATGATTAGGATGTCAGAATTAGGAGGCGCTATTACCATCACCGAAGCCATCACGTTAATGAGAGCGTCCTCTCTTCCATGCCAATCCTCCAAAGGGCACGTCTTCTCGCCCAATTCGCAAGACCTTTTGATTTCCAAGTGGCAAAAATACATCGCTTCATGCGATGCCTCCATTGCCCACAACAGGACCATGACCACGACGAGCAATAATTGCGTTTACATGTCATGTATTTAATGTCATGTAATGCATTTCCATGTATTTTCGCATTCCATGTAATTAGCATGTTTGACTCGAGCTTCGCATTTCTTTTATAAATCGTGATGATTTCCTTTAAGTCATTTCCCATGTTTGATTCAAACTGTAATTGCAAGGTAATGGGTCTCATTTAACGCCTGCAAACATAATGAATGTGTAATGAGTGATTTCGCTTGGAATAGAAAACAGTTTAGTGGATGAATTTCCATGCCCTCAAAACATGCAATTTGAGCTTTACAGTGGGCCTTCTTCAAAACTATTTGCTTAAAGAAAATCATCTTTAAGTATGTGAAAGCGAAACGATGCATTTCAGTAATGCCACTTAAACACAACATGTGGGCCTTGTAGCCCTTCACACTCAATGACATTGCACCTGGAATTTGTGTCTTTCGTCGGCAGATGTGATTCTTTATATCATATGTGCTCTCCTTACACCCAGGTGTGGCAGATTGCCTTTGCATATGGTGCTTAGGAAAGCAGACATGCCACACTGCTTATGGACATTCCAGAAGTAGGTGCCAACATTCCAATTAAAACCACCTTTAGAGGCCATTTTACCCCGCAAAGCGGGGGTTGGCCTTTTTCGGGAACCGTGGTTGTTGTTGTTTTTCCGTCCCCTTTTTGAAGCAATGTTTTACGGCCGGATGCCCTTCCTGACGCCAACCCTGTTTGCCGCCTTTAACGACAAACAGGGAATTACCAGTGAACTGGTACTCAATTAGCCGACCTCGGAAGGATGACAGGCTGAGTCAACCCCCCTGGCGTTAATTCAGCGATCGACCGGGATTCGAACCCAGGATCCTTGGATCCTAAGCCGGCACCCTAGCCGCTAGCCCAACACCAGGGTCTCAACACCAGGATGCCAACATTCCAATTGCTGATGCTTAAATACTAACTGTATTTGGGGTGCAGGATCATGTGTATATACCTGGTGTTCGCCATGAAGAAACAGACCTAATCAGGAGGACCAGAGAGGAAATCTTTCGCACGTGAAGTCAAATGGTGCCAGTGAGATATGTCAACGGAGTGGTGATTTGAGTGTGCAATTGATAAATGTTCTCGTGCATCAACGCACTTCATGCCAGAGCACATTGCCACCCAATCTATGTAGTTAAATAAAAGAAAGAGACAATTTAACCACTGGGGTGACTTTTTAACCACTTTAACCCGATTTACTTTGGATCGTTTGTGTTGGATTTGGCATTTTTCATCCTGGCATTTTATTTGTTTCCATAGCGCATATGCATATACATATATATATATATATATATATATATATATACAGGATGAGCCAGAAATATGGTCATTTTTTAAATGTGTGTGAAGGAAATAAAAAAATATTATTTCAAAATAAATTCATTCGTGATATTGAATAACATAACATGCATTTTTATTGTTTTTATTATTTACTGATTTCGTTTTATTTTTTGCAGACAGAACACTTGAGTGACCATGTGAAACTCGTTGGGCAAAGAACGCGCTTTCGCTATCAAAACTTTTTACAAGAATAATGATAGTGCAACTGCTGCACAACGTCAATTCAAACTCCATTTCAATGTTCAACGTCATGGAAATGTGCCGTCTGTTCGTGCTATCAAGTTATGGGTTCAGAAGTTTGAGAGGACCGATTCAACTTTAAAAGAGAAACCGCTGGGAGCACCCAAATCAGTAAGAACGGCACAAAATATTGAGCATGTAAGGGAGTCAGTTTTGAAAAGTCCGCATCGCTACAGCCGAAAGCATGCAGCAGCCTTAATTATTTCTCATACGTCACTACGCCGCATATTGCATAAGGATTTAAACTTTTATCCCTATAAAATTCAAACTGTCCAGGAATTAAGCCAAGAAGATGAGATGGTCCACAATAATTTTTGTGAGGGAATGCTTTCATTTATGGACTGAAATGAAAACCAAAACATTGCTGACAATTTGTTCATGTCTGATGAAGCACATTTTCATCTGAGTGGAGATGTCAACAAGCAAAATACTCATTTTTGGGCAGCCAAGAACCCAAGAGAAATGCACACGAAACCGTTAAACAGTCCCAAAGTTTGGTGTGGTGTGGTGTGGACTTTCATCGTTCAGAATTATAGGGCCTTGCTTCCTTGAGAATGATAACGGAAATGCCATCACTGTTACTACAGCTCGATATACCGATATGGTTTCTAACTTCCTCCCCAAATAATTAAACAAATTCGCAGAAGCGAGCCCAATGAGGTGGTTTCAGCAAGATGGTGCAACCTCTCACATTGACAGAGTGTCCATGACTACTGTAAGGGTGCTCTTCCCAAAGCATGTCATTTCCAGAAACGGCAATATCCCATGGCCAGCAAGGTCACCCGATTTGACTGCATGTGATTATTTATTGGGGTCATATCTAAAGGACAAAGTGTATGTTAACCGTCCACAAACTCTTCATGAACTTAAGGAAAACATCAGAGGATTGTTGAGAAAGTAGATGGGAGGGTTTTCCAGTCGGTCCTTTCAGAGAGACATTGTAAGAGTGTGAGATTTGTCAGGATTGAAAGACATGTTCCACTTGTTTGACCATTCTGTGATTTTGTCCAGGTCTGCAGAGAGTGAGGAGGCTGCAGACTGCTGATCTGAGGGATGAGGAATGGAGCAGCAGATAGTGTAGTCATCAGCAAAGAGATAGAGAGGATTTTCCAGAGAGTCGGAGAGATCATTGATGAAGACCAGAAATAGCACAGGGCCCAGAACACTACCTTGGGGAACTCCAGCCAGAACAGGAAGGGGAGATGAGAGAAATCCATTCAGGGCCACACGTTGCCCACGACCAGAGAGGAAGTCCGCAAGCAATGAGTGGAGATTTCCATGGATACCATAGGAGGAGAGTTTCGTGAGCAGAGCTGGATGCCAGACCGTATCGAAGGCACGTGATATGTCAAGTGAGACAGCTCTGATTTCCTGTTTGGCATTGAGGACCTCCATCCATTGTTGAGACAGCAGAAGCAACATGTCCAGAGTAGAATGACCTGGTCTGAATCCAAATTGATGATCAGAAATCAAGCCATTGGAGAAGAGGAAGGATTTGATATCCAAAGCAATGATGGATTCCATGACTTTGCTGATATTTGGAAGCAGGCTGATTGGTCTGTAGTTGCAAGGATCTGTTTTTGCACCTTTTTTGGGTAAAGCGGGAATGTTTGCTGATTTCCAAGATGCTGGCAGATGACTTTGAGCAAAAGAGAGGGTGAAAAGAACAGAGAGAGGATGAGATAGAGCGGCAGAGTAGGATTTTAGGACCCGTGGGCTGATGTCGTCTGGTCCAGTTGCAGAATCAGAGTCGAGGTTTGACAAAAACTTCTCCACCTTGTCAGGAGAGAAGGACACAGCATCCAGGAGCAGTTGGGTTCGACTGGGAAAGGTGGGAACAGAGAGAGATGGGTTTGGGACACAAGATTTTGATGCAAACACAGAGTTGAGGCATTCGGCTTTGTCACGTGCTGTGTCAACTGTGTAGCCATTTGAGGTAGGGGAGGGGATGGAGTGGGAACAAACACCAGAAACGGATTTGACCAGACGCCACCAGGATTTGGAGGAAGGAGACAGGTTTGAGAGTTCAATCTTGAGTGTGGAGAGATAGTGCTTCCTGGCACTCCTGAGGGTAGACACACACTTGTTCCGAGCTTGGTGGAAGGAACTGAGATTGCCTTCAT
>NC_136271.1:93194414-93251914 GCF_964187855.1 Myxine glutinosa
CGATGTCCGTCGGCTCTCCAAATTTCAGCCTTTTACGACACCCGGAAGGTGCCGACACCCGGAAGGTACCGAACATTATTAATATCAATCAATCAGTGGTTAGAAAGCTTTATGTACTAGATACCTTTTGGGTGAACTGCATTGACTCCTTTGATTGGAACGTACCGATCCACAGCATGCTCCTTCCTGTCCCACCTTCAGACTGAAATATTTGATCAGTTTGGCGTAGAGCTACAGCACAATGACGAATGCTTGGATAACTTCTTGCAATGAAGAAATTTCCCAAAATGATATTATTATTATGTATTCTCCTATCGGGCTGGCAGGAGAGCTTAGGCCCTATAGGTAGCTCACTCACCTCTGACCTGTCTCGACTGAGTTCAATTCTTCACCCAGATACGAACGGTTCATCCTAAGGATGTTAAATGTTGTTATGTTATGTTAAACAAGTACAAAAAGTTTTAATTAAAACAAAAGCCGCGTCGATGTTACACAATGCCTAGATGCAGCTGTGCCTATAACGTCGATGTTAAAGGCACAGGACATTCCTATTGATTCGATTACTTGATGTTATTTTTGTGCAAAGTGAAAATATATCTCGGCATTTTCCCGTCTGTTATTTCAGGCGGTGTATGACTGACCATGCCGCGATTTAAAAAAATATATATCTCGGCAATTTCCCGTGTGTGGCGACACGTGAACGAAGCTATGCTCCTCTCTCCACATTATTGTGACGACGTATAAATTAAATATTTCATCGTGACGATTGTCATCAAATGGACGAATTTTTAATATATCTTGGCATTTTCCCATCTGTTATTTCGGGCGGTGTATGACTGACCATGCCGCGATTTTAAAAAAAAATATCTCAATGGACTTGAAGTTACAGGCCTTTGAGAATTCATTTCGTTCTATAAAGGGCAACTTTCATCGGATTTTCTTCCCGTTTTTTTTCAACCGAGTCTAAAACTATGTTAGCGACTGTGAAAAATGAAATGATATATCGAATTTGATTTGAAATAAAACTGTGTGAGAGAGGAAGACACCACGGGCCTACAAAACAGGCCTCAAAGCTATGCGAGTTAATAAAATGGTGGATATTTGTTTATATGAAGGCTCTCCCAGAATGGGTGGAGCTATGGTTCCCAGAATGGGTGGAGCTTTGAGGTTTTGTCTTCTCTGCAAGAACAAGAACAAGAAGAACAACAACAACAACAACAACAGCAGAGGGCACTCTATGAGCAGCGTCTGCGACGCGGCTAAAAATGTTAAATGCATGCACCGTCCATCTTAAGGATGTTAAATTGGGAATACCATCTGCGGCTAGGCTTAAAGATTCCACAGTGTCTTTCACTAAGAGTAGGTTATCACTGGTACCTTGAACAAATTACAAATTATTGCCAGGTTCACAAACCCTACAACAGGTAGGCCTACAATTAGCCTCCCCCTATCCTATTAGTATAGGGGGAGGCCTAACTCGCTGCGTCTTGCAAACTGCCAAGAGGTCCATTGGAGAACTCCCACCAAACATGTCCTTTGTGGTTGTCTTTCGATACACCACCATGATCCAAATATTAAGGGAAGTAGCGATGCATGCCCCAGATAACACAACACCGTTGGTCCAACGTTGTGCCCCCCTCCCTTCAAAGGTCGGCTTCCGATATAGTCGACTGGGACTTAACTTCGTCCGGGCGATGTTGGCTGGGCTATAGCTTCTGACGTTGGTCCAACGTAAGTGCTGACGTTGATCCAACGTTGGCCCAACGGTGTTGTGTTAGCTGGGATATAAACAACAACACAAAATAATGACACGTCATTGCAGCCACTTATCTCTGAACCGTTTAATGGTTAATAGTCCTGTTGATTCAATGTGCTGGAAGTGGTGCAATCGATACCCACAGCAACACAGCAGCTGCCTCTGCAGCCATCGCACTACGTCTCGTACGGAGAACCATCCCTCTTGGAGCACTTCCATAGCAAGTGACAAAACCACTTTGTTTTCTTAATCCCTCTGCGTTGCCAACGGAAAGCCGAGGTACTTCATGTGATTTGGAAGAATGTTTCCCCGAAAGGGAATCGACATTCTGCTAACATGTCTAGTTTTGTGCAGAAAGTGTCTGTCGAAGCGCAAACCACTGTCATTACAAGTGCTGAAGCATCCAAACTTGGTAACCTTGGTTAGACATTTGCCATTTTTCAACAAAAGCCTCTTCTGTTGCCATTTCCTCCTTATTTGCATCATGTGAAAGGTGTACAAATATTTAAAATAATGAAGTAAAGCGGGGAGAGAGAGAAGGGGAGAGAGAGGAGGGGAAGGGGCAGAGGGAGGAGAGAGAGAGAGAGAGAGAGAGGTGGGGAGAGAGGAGGGGCAGAGGGAGGGGAGAGAGCGAGAGAGAGAGAGAGGGGGGTGAGGTAGAGAGAGAGGGGTGGGGAGACAGAGAGAGGTGGGGAGAGAGAGGAGGAGAAGGGGCAGAAGGAAGGGAGGGTGAGAGAGAGAGAGAGAGACTGACTGTTTCTTCCTTTTATTACAAGAGTACAAAAAATCAGTAATGTTCAGTCATAAAGAAACAAAGCACAATAAAAATGGTCTCAAGGAAAAATTATTATCAAATCATCATCATCAAGTGTGTATATGACATCATTAAAAACCCACTTTTCTTTAAAACATGTTAAATTCTTGTTCATTTTAAAAAACCGGTACTCTAGCTTTAGTCTTGCATTTACAAGAGCCTTAAAGGTGAGCAGTACATCATATGACGAGTCAGAAGCGTTTCCCATTTTTTTCTTTCTGGATTTATAAATTGCAAACTTGGCCTGGCCAATTAAAAAATTCATTAAAACCACATTCCTAAGGGAAGACGGTCCTAAAACACCATAAATAAAAACATTGTGATTGAAGAGGGAACCAAGCTTCACAAAGCGTTCCTGAAGGAATGTAAAAAGAGGTTGCCATCGTTCACACTCAAGGTATATATGCGGTAGGGTTTCAATGGATGCACAGAAAGGGCATAGATTAGAGTTAGCAGTAGAAAACCGGTTCAGTAAAACATTATAAGGTAAAATCCAGTGTACAAGTTTCCATTGAATATCTCCAACATACTTTGGAGTAGGCAAAAGATAAAAACTTCGCCAATTGGGGCAATTGGGGGGTATTAGGGGTAAAACATCCCGCCATCGAAGCCTCGGGTGCCCAGAAAATGTTTTTGCGTATAAAATTTTAACGTACGCGTTGTACAAAGTTTTCTTTGGAAAGGCGGGAAGGGATAATGCAGTATCATCAGGGCTGTTCAGGCCAGGGGACAGATTAAGTGGCGGGCTGAAGACTAGGAGTTTGGGGAAGTCACCCGCTGTTTCCTCGGGGGAAGGGCCAAGTTCCTCGCAGGTATTACGATACGTTGTGGATATCCCTTGAAGGAACCGAGAGATGATCCTGACAGATTTTATTCCGGTTTTTTGTGCCACAGCGGCAGCACTCAGCCGGTAGCTCCCAGACTCTGTCATGAGGTCTTTCACTCGCAGCAGCTTGGCATCAACAAAGCGTTGAACGAGTCCCCTATTATTCAAGCTGTTTTCCAGGAAGGGGTTGTAGCATAGGGGCTCATTCATCAACATTTCCATGTTGTATGTTGCCATTTCACGGGAAAAGGACAGGGCTTGCCAGGCGTTCATCACCCCTTGGTAAAAGGTGGGCAGCAAGGATGAATCGATTTGATGAGGGTTCATCAAGAAAAGTTCTCGGTCGTAACCCAGCTTGCATGTAAGCTGTAATATGCAGTTATCCAGAGGCCTCCAGAGTAGGGCTTCATCTCCATATACAAGTTGGCGCACGATATGAAGCCGGAAGACCATAATCCGGCTGCGGATATCAATAAGACCTTGGCCACCTTCAGTGAGTGGTAAGTATGCCACGGGGGGTTGGAGCCAGTGTTTCCCGCTCCAGAAAAAGTCGACAATGCTCTTTTGCAGTGTAATAAGAAGGCTCCCGGGCGGTTGTAGGCATATCATCTTATGCCATAGCATAGAGGCGACAAGATTGTTAATGACGAGAGTTCTTCCGCGGTACGAAAGTTGAAAAAGAAGTCCTTTCCAGCGGGCCAGTTTTGCCATTACCTTGTCTGGTAATCCCACCCAGTTCTGTTGCTCAAAGGTGTTGTCTCCGAGGAAAATACCGAGGTATTTAATGCCACTTTTCTGCCAGTTCACTCCTCCTGGTAGGACAATTGGCGGGCAATCTCCAGGTCCTATCCAAAGGGCTTCACTCTTCTTCCAGTTTACCTGGCCTGAACAAGCCTGACAATATGTTTTTAGTGCTTGAGCCACCGCAGTGACGTCAGCACTATTTTTTATATAAATACAGACATCATCTGCATAGGCAGAGACTTTTAGCGGTGTGGTAAGAATTGATCCAGTGAAGCCAGAAATGTGCGTACGTAATTGGAGCAGAAGAGGTTCGATGGCAAGAGAGTATAAAAGTCCAGATAGCGGGCAACCTTGCCGTACTCCCCGTTGTACAGCAATGGGGCTACATAATACTTGATTAATTTTAAGAACACTGGATATATTACAATACAAAAGTTTAACGTACGAGATAAAAATAGGTCCAAACCCAAAATTCTCTAAAACTCTAAAAAGGTACATGTGGTCAATACAGTCAAAGGCTTTTCCTTGGTCAATAAAAAACAGACCAACATTCATATTAAAATTGTTACAAAACCGAATGGTATCACGGATAAGAAAGATATTATTAAAAATAGTACGTCCAGGAATACAAAAGGATTGATGTTCTCCTATTAGTACATTCATAAAAGGTTTCATTCGATTAGACAAGGCTTTGGCTAAAATTTTATAATCCGTACATAAAACAGAAATAGGACGCCAGTTCTCTATAAGTTGAGTGTCCGCTTTCTTAGGAATTAAGGTGGTGACTGCTCTCCGGCAACTCCACGGCAGTTGTCCATCCTCTAAACATTCATTCAATACCCGCAGTAGGTGAGGTCCAATGGTGTCCCAAAAAAACTGGAAAAATTCACTTGTCAGCCCATCCAGTCCAGGGGCTTTATCAGGTTCTAAGGCCTTCAAGGCAGCGGTGAGCTCAGGTAACCTAAGAGGATCCTCCAACTGCTGCTTCTGATCCTCCGCCAATGTTGGAAGGTTAGAAACAAGTTCCGATATTGCATCCTGGTTAATGTCATGCCGCATAAACCGTTGTTTAAAATGTTTCCGGGCACATTCCCTGATTCTGCCATCTTCATAAAGGAGTTCCCCATCATGGAGCAAGCGTGTAATCATTGACGAAGAGGCCCCCCTTTTAAGGCTGAAGAAGAATTTGGTTGGAGCATCAAGGTCGTGTATGTACCTCATCTTCAGGCGCAATAAAGCATTTTGTGCTCGCCTTTCGGATATGGAATTCAGTAAGGCCGTTTTTCCATGGATTTGTTGCCTCATTCCCTGGTAGCTCACACTTGGTTCCCTGAAGCTGTTCCTGTAATTCCAGGATTTCATCTTCAAGTAAGGTTGTGGTTTTTCTTTCCTCTTGAACACCATACGCACGATATTGTTGGCAGAATAGTCTGATGTGCGTTTTGGCATTATCCCACCATTGTCTGAGGTTTGAGAAATTCCTTTGGGAGGCAACCAGAATATTCCAAATTTCTGGAAAAATGTCCTTAAAGGTACTATCATCAAGTAAGTTGTTATTAAATTTCCAAAAAGCACTCTTGTGTTTCGGGCAGGGGGCAGAAATTTTGAGAAATGTTGCGCTGTGGTCCGAGAATCCTGATGGGCAAATTTTGGATGACAGAACGAGGCGTTCAAGTGGAGGATTAATATAAAACTTGTCCAAGCGAGCAAGTACAATATTACCCTGAATGCATCGACACCATGTGTATTGCCTGATTGATGGGTGCTGTACCCGCCATATATCTGTCAAATTCATTTGTTTTAAAAATTTGGTGAGAGGGATTGTGGAGGCAGGATGGGGCTCTGCACTGTTCCTGTCTAGTTGGGGTTGGAGGGTGCAGTTAAAATCTCCACCAATACAAACATGATTGTCTCGGTTTTTTAGGGCGTTTTGGCTGTCGAGGGACGTTAGGTGTGTCCCAAGGTCATTAAAAAAAACTCGCCGAGCTACAGGCGTACTTGGGGCATAGATATTAAAAATAGTATAGAATTTTCCACAGTAGTGGAATTCTAGGGATGCTAGGGATCCCTTGTGTATTTCGTCGAATTTAAGCGATGAAGGCGAAAAGGAGGGGCTAAGAATTATTGCGACACCGCCTTTGCGGGAGTCACCGTTACTAAAGAAGGACAGGCCGGGGAAGAGCCTACACCACTCTGCGACACAGTAGTCGTTGGCATGGGTCTCTTGTAAGAGGGCAATGTCAACTTTCTTCTGTAATAAAAAATCCCTTACTTGAACTTTGCGGACAGAGCTACATCCTCCGTTAATATTCAAGCTACAAATGGAAAAACTCATTACAGCTATAAGGAGGAGTGACCACCACTCAATTTTTTGATAGCAGTTCATTCTTAGCTTTTTGCGACCACTTCTTTAAACGGTGACGTTGGGAGGAATTGAAATTAAAAACGTGGGGCCGTTTTACCATCAGTCTAGCGGAATGTATAAAATCAGGTAGCTCCGGAAAAAGGGTTTCTATTACAACATTCCTTTTTCGGAATGTGTCCTTAAGAAACCTTTTTATCTCGGAGGGAGGCATTGGAGGGATTTCTTCTTCCTTGAGGCTACCACATTCACTAACAGAGTCATCTATATCAGATGGCTCAGATGGTGTGTCACACTGGTTTTCATCATTTATCTCCTCACCGTCATCACATCCCTCCACGTTATCGGATGGGGCATAGTCCATAGAGGGGGGGGGGGGGCGGGGAGGGCATCTTCAGGGGAGCAGGGGGGGGTACTAATTTTTGCGGTTCAACCATATCAGTTTCTAGGTCAGTAGACAAGGGCGAGGATTCATCCACATCTATGTCCTCCAATACCGAGAAACGATTTTCTGTGACGAGGGACAAATCTAGGCCAGAGAGGGGGGGCTGTCGGTTTTCAGTTGTAGTTTTTTTAAAGAGATGACCGTTTTCATCTGTTGTTTGCAGATGTCTTTTTCCTTTTGGGCAGACTAATTGAAACTCGTCCTGGTTAGTGGGAAGAGATTGCAAGGGTTTGGGGGGAGGGGGGTGGGAGGGAGGACGTGATCATCGGGAGGGGATTCCCATCGGCTACCACGGCGGGAGAGGTAGGATCAGTTATAGCAGGCAACAAGCTGTGATTGGACGATGTCGCCTGGGGGGTGAGATCTATAGTTAACAGGAGATGGCTGCAATTAGATCCTTCAGTAGAGGGAGGGGCCCCTGTTTCAAGGGGAGGGGAAGGGGGTACGGCGGGGGGGTTTGGATTGGTGGTAAGAGGGCTTGGGTCGGTGGTGGACAGATTGGGATCAGTGGTGGTAAGGCTTGGGTCGATGGTGGGAAGGTTCGGGTCGGTGGTGGGAGGGCTTGGTTCGGCGGCGGGAGGGCTTGGTTCGGTGGTGGGAAGGCTTGGGTCAGTGGTGGAAGGGTTTGGACCGGTGGTGGGAAGGTGGGGGGGTTGCTTATTCCCGGTTTGGAGGGGAGGTTGTACTTGTGGAGAATTCTCTTTTCGGGGGGTCATGCTTAACATGCCCAAATTGTCCGCAGCCAAAACATTTTAGAACGTTGGTGGACACGTACACTGTATATTCGTTCTGTTGATGTTTTAATTTTATTATAAGGTTTAAATCCTTCTGGGAATTTTTTAAAATCATAAACACTTGCCGCCGGAATGAAACCACGTGCCTTAAATCGTTGTTTCGTGACCCGAAGGGAATCATGGAGATACGAGACACGATGGTACCGTATCGGGACAACTCTTTAATTAGTACATCGTCGGATACAAATGGGGGGCAATTTGATATCACGACTTTTATCGCTGGGCTATCTAGTGGGGAAATCATTACAAATAAATCTGGATCGATTGTCAAACCCTGTTCGACAATTTGTGGGACACAATCCACGTCGGACAAAAAAATAACGATCCGCTTGTTCATCCGCGAAGCGGCAACAACCTTGTCGATCCCGACAACACGACCGGTTGCGAGGACAACGTCCTCGACACTAACCTCACGTTCCGGAGGTACACAAAAGAACCCGTGCTTACGAGTCAGGCTCTGAAAGGCCGTAAATCGAGATAGTGCAGCTGCCATGCTGGAACAGCTGCACTTACAATCCCTCCCCAACTCGGGGAGGGTGAATATATAATACAATCTTCCCTACCCGAACTCCGGGAATGGGAAGCAATCAGACCTCTCCGATTTCCCTAACTTCGGAAAAGGGAGGCAACAAAACAAACTGAAGGAAGGATAAACGAAAGGAAAAAAAGGAAATAGAGGTTTAAGATGAAGGAGCAAACACCGATCGGGCGACGCCCAAAAACGGCGAACCCTTACCAGCGATCACCCTGTGCTCTCCGGCTCTCTCTCCCGTCTCAACGTATATGGGAATCACCAGGAAGACTCCACGAACAGGTACAAGGACACAGAGGGGGGAAAACGGGAGGGGGGAGGGGGGGGGTGGAGCAACAACACAGAGCACTCACAGGCCTCCACAAGCAGACGCCATGACAGTACAACCAGCATACAAACGACCAGCAGGGGGCGAGAGAGAGAGAGAGAGAGAGAGAGAGGTGGGGAGAGAGAGGTGGGGAAGGGGCAGACGCAGATGGAGTGGAGGGTGAGAGAGATCGAGAGAGGTGGGGAGAGAGAGGAGGGGAAGGGGCAGAAGCAGAGGGAGGGGGGGTGAGAGAGAGAGGTGGGGGGAGAGAGGCGGTGGGTTGGGTGAGACAGAGAGGGGTAGGGAGAGAGAGGAGTGGAAGGGGCAGATGGAGGGTAGGGTGAGAGAGAGGGGGTGGGTTGGGGGAGACAGAGAGGGGTGGGTGGGGGAGTAGCACACCAGTATAAGGCCTATAAAAGTATATGCAGCTGCGTAGTAGTAGTTGTAACCTTGCGCACGCAAAGCAAAAAGTGGGGTTAAGCAATAGGCTGACTTTTGTCTCTCTGTCCGTCAGTTTATGATCGAGGAACAACTTCATTTCAATTGAACGTTGTATTTTGAACATTAATCGGAAAACAAAGCCGTCGTTCAGCAGTACTTTGTCTCTGAGTTTGTCCTGATCGTGCATGCGTAGAGACAAGTGAGGGGTTTAAACTTTCGCTGTTGAATTGTCCGGCAGTGAAACAAAACTGAAAATCATTCCTAACAGGAAACTTCCTGTTTTTGAGGATCTCATAAAGGACACAAACTGCCACGAAAAACGAATGTAATGTGTTAAATAAGGCGGTGTAAAGGAGACATCACGACAGTAAACCTCCAAAAAAAATTCCCTGCAACCTCTAAATTTTTATCTTATTTAAATTGAATTAGAAACTTGAACTCTGTGCAGGGTAAGGTGTTCTGTGAACTCTCTAGTTGTAGTAGTAATAGTCGTTGTATTTCATCCAATGATGGATGCTGCATGGACTGAAGTACCATATGAGAAATATTCCATAAGAGCAGCACTCAAGACTCTGATGATGGTGGATTGAACCAGAAGTGTTTAAAATATTCATGGTTGAACTAGAAACTGAAACTCTCCAAAAGTGATTGGAGAGCCACATGATTGATTGATTCCAAAACATCCATTCTGAGATTTCCGCTTCCGGTTCCCCAGGTGAAGTTGTGTCGTCTGGGCTCCTCCACGTCGATCAAATTTAAGTTAAAATTTTTTCAAAGTTAAGTTTTTATTTTGCTGTGTATGTGTTTACTGTATGTTTTGAGTGCGATCTGGTTTGCGTGAAATTTGTGTATGAGTCAGTCAGTTTGGTCGTACCTGTTTGGTCGTACGTGTTTGGGGCCTGGTTAGCCTCGAGGCATGCCCAGTCTCTTGTTCGGTCTTTTGTTTATTCATGTTCATTCTTTCTCTTGATTAACTTTTTTTCACCCCCTACTTCCCCTAATC
The DNA here is from genome assembly GCF_964187855.1 of Myxine glutinosa. NCBI lineage: Eukaryota > Metazoa > Chordata > Myxini > Myxiniformes > Myxinidae > Myxine > Myxine glutinosa. The sequence continues at coordinate 93,204,439 of NC_136271.1, forward strand.
TTTTATACCATGTATCCCCTCCCCCCAGCCCTCTCCCTTCCACAGATCTCCTGACGTCCCTGTTCTCTACTGTTGTGTGCTTCCCTCTCTTCCCCCCCCCCCACCCCTCCATCTTGTCTCCCACTGCCGTTATTATCCTGCGCTCGAGAAGCGAAAAGCAAGGTTAAGCATTCAGTTATCTACGTGTGCCGTACATGTGCAGTGTGGCGTACGTGTCTGCATTTTAAAAATTCATTTTCTTGGCAACCGTTCGTCCGATTGACACGAAAGTTTACCATAGAAGCACCTCTGCCTGTAGAATTGTTTTATTCATAATTATGACGTCATAGGTCACGTGGTATGGACGCCATCTTGGAAAAATATTACACCTCTATATCTCCCAAACCGCTCAATGGAAAACATTGAAACATGGCTCATTGTCAAGTACTCACCATGCGGAATGAGATATGTTGATGGCGATGTCATTGGTGCCTTAATTATGACGTCATAATTCGACAAGTACAACGCTCGATCTGATCAGTATGAATAAAGCAAAAATTGCTCTGCAACTGTTAGACCAATGAACATGAAATTTTCAGAATATGTGCGGCTCCTCCTGTAGAATTTTTAATGATAATTCTAACGTCATAGGTCACGTGGTATAGATGCCATCTCGGAAAAAATCGAAGCAAGTTGCACCTCTATATCTCCGAAACCGCTCCATGGAAAAAATGTAAACATAGCTCATTGTCAAGAACTCCCCTTGGGGAATAAGATATGTTGATGATGTCATCGGTACCTTCGTTATGACGTCATAATTCGACAAGTACAACACTTACCTGATCAATTTGAATTTTTTTTCTCAGCAACTGTTGGTCTGATGGGCACGAAATTTTCGCCATAGGAGCGCCTTCTCCTGTAGAATATTTTAATGATAATCATGACGTCATAGGTCATGTGGTACTGGCGCCATCTTGGAAAAACCGAAAAATGTTGCACCTCTATATCTCCAAAACCACTACATGGAAAGAATTGAAACATGGCTCATTGGAAAGAACTCCATATGGGGAATAGGTGTTGTTAACGATGACGTCATTGGTGCCATAATTATGACGTCATAATTCGACAGGGACAACGTTTAGTCTGATCAGTTTGAAATGTATTGAGCGTGATCTATGCAACAATTATATTTGAGAATATAAATTTATGATGTCATCGCTCACGTGGTCCGGCAGCCATATTGAATCAATGAAAAAAATGTTCAAAAACAGAAGAGTTTGCTCGCTACAAGTTGACTGCGCAGGGTAAGTATTCTATGAATGCCATCTAGTTTATTGTATGTTTTATGGGTCTTTGCCTGTTCTCGTGTGCAATGTGTTCGCTCTTACACGAGCCTCGACTTTGTATACCAAAAAAAATCCATGATCCATGATTGAGGCGACATCACTTTTTGAATGTAAAAGTCTTGCCAATCATTTTGCTCTGAATATAGGTGCAAATGTTATCTCATGAACAGTGAATAAGAAGGAAGTTCTCCTAGTGTACTTGTGTAGGTATTCAAAAACTGCTTCTTAGAACAGGGAGGAAATCCAAAAGGTTTCAATCGACATCAAACCAGAAGCAATCAGAAGAGAAAGGTTGGAGATTTGTTAAACCGTTCACCTGCAATCAATGGCAATTTGTGTGAGGAAGAAAAGGTGGACACTATCATTGTCATTGTACAATATCTCCAGTGAAGCATGGCACAGGATTAGTGCAGGTTAGGGTGCAGGACAGCTTAGCCTTCCAAGGTGTCCTTGCACCACAACAATGTATCTACCTGCCCTGAAGTTGTTCACCTAATATTTAAATTGTCCTTGACCTACTTTTTTCGGATTTTGACCTTATTAACATTAAAAAAACATTTTTGATCGTAACTTCAATCATTTTCCTCCGATTTTCATGACGTTGAGTTGTATTTATGGATAGTTTGGAGATGGGAACACATTTTCTTAATTTACACTCTATCCCCAAATGTTGAAGGTCAGGGTCATATGGCGTTCCGAAAACAATATGGCCATCATTAGATCACGGGCAGGACATGGTGAAGTAACGGGCCGAGGGTGGCTTATCCTTGGCGATTGATTTGTGAATGTAGATGTCTAGTTAGCCCGTCCCGTGCACAGGGTTTTGTAATCACTTCTGTATGTCTGTGTGTGAGTGTGTCTGTGTGTGTGCGTGTGTGTGTGTGTGTGTGTCCGGGCCGTAATTTTTTAGAGTTTTGTCATCAAATGCTCAACAAAGCTTTATTATGATAATATGGAGAAGACAAATTAATAACTTTATCAAAAGGTCAAAAGGTTAAAGGTCAGCATCAAATAAAATCATGAATTTTCATCCAATTGACCTGAAATTTAAATTTACCATTCGAGATTTATCATCAAATTTTCAACAAAGCTTTATTATGATAATATGGAGAAGGTAAATCAATAATTTGGTCAAAAGGTCAAAATCACATAAATTCGTCAATTTTCATCCGATTGACCTCTGTTTGACGAATGACGATTGACCTGAAGTTTTTAAGAATTTTCATATTGGGTCACTGAATTGGTTCACCGATCAAAAGCTAGAAGCTGATTGCTTTTTTTTTTAGATCAAAAGATCAAAGGTCAAGGTTTTTTTTGTTATTGTTTTTTTGTATACAGGATCGAGGCTCGTGAAAGAGCTAACATTTATCACACAAAAAATCAAACAGACACACAAAACATGTAATAAGGGTAGCGGTAGACAAGATGGGGAGAGAAGGGGAAGCACAAACACAACATTTGAGAGCAGGGACATCGGGAGATCTGTAGGAGGGAGAGGGCTTGGGGGAGGAGCCGTGGGAAGGGGGGCGGTGGGAGAGGTATAAAACACAAGGACACTGCAAGGACTTCCAGGAAAGAAGTTGGTATTTCAAAAAAGGGGATCTGGGGTGAAATTAGCAGGGGTAGAAAAGATCAAGGTTTTGGATGGGGGAAGATAAGAGATGGTGGTGAACAGGTGTTTTAAAGACCTGGAGGGAGGAGTGAGATTGAAGAGAGTGAGGGAGTTTGTTCCAGAGGCGGGAGAAAAGGGAAAGAAGGAGTGAAGGTGAGCAGAGAGTCTTGATTTTGGCAGTGTAACCATAAGAGGTTTGCAGGCAGATCTTGTGCGACCTGCAGGAATATTTGGGGGGCAGAGCCCAGAGAGAGCTGGGGGAGCAAGGCCGGAGAGGAGATTGTAGAAGACAGAAAGACCACCAACATGCCTGCGGTGAGTAAGTGAATGGCCCTCGGAGTTAGCTTCATCGCGGAAGATTCCAATGATTCTGAAAGCTTTGGTTTCAACAACGTGAAGCCGAGCTAGGTGTGAGGCAGGAGCACCGGCCCAGAAGGGTGAATAGTATTCCATTGAGCTGCAGATGAAAGCCTTGGATGTGGTGAGGAGCTCAGGTGTGCCAAGGAAGGACTTCGCACGATAAAGGATGCCCAGTTGGCGACTGGCTTTGGAGGCCAGCTTGGAAATGTGGTTTTCCCAGGAAAGTTCATGGCAGATAGTGAGACCCAAAAGCTTGAATGACAGAATTTCTTGGAGAGGATTGTTCAGAAAGTAGATGGGAGAGTTGTCCAGTTGTTTGCCCAGTCTGTGATTTTGTCGAGGTCTGCAGAGAGTGAGGAGGCTGCAGACTGCCGATCTGAGGTATGAGGAATGGAGCGGCAGAGAGTGGAGTCATCAGCAAAGAGGTAGAGAGGATTTTTAAGAGAGTCAGAGAGATCATTGATGAAGACCAGAAAAAGCACAGGGCCCAGAACACTGCATTGGGGAACTCCAGCCTGAACAGGAAGGGGAGATGAGAGAAGCCCATTCAGGGCCACACATTGACTACAACTAGAGAGAAAGTCCACAAGCCATGCGTGGCGATTTCCGTGGATACCATAGGAGGAGAGTTTGGTGAGCAGAGCGGGGTGCCAGACCGTATCGAAGGCACGTGATATGTCAAGGGAGACAGCTCTAATTTCCTGTTTGGCATTGAGGACCTCCATCCATTGTTGAGACAGCAGAAGCAGCATGTCCAGAGTAGAGTGACCTGGTCTGAAACCAAATTGATGGTCAGAGATCAAGCCATTGGAGAAGAGGAAAGATTTGATATCCAAAGCAATGATGGATTCCATGACTTTGCTGATAATTGGGAGAAGGCTGATTGGTCTGTAGTTGCAAGGATCTGTTTTTGCACATTTTTTGTGTGAAGTGTTGATGTTGGCTGATTTCCAAGCTGATGGCAGATGACCTTGAGCAAAAGAGAGGGTGAAGAGAACAGAGAGAGGGAGTGAAAGAGCGGAAGAGCAGGATTTTAGGATCCGTGAGCTGTTGCCATCAGGTCCAGTTGCAGAATCAGAGTTGAGGGATGAGAGAAACTTCTCCACCTTGTCAGGAGAAAAGGACACAGAACCCAGGAGAAGCTAGGTATGACTGGGTACGGTGGATACAGAGAGGGATGGGTTTGGGACACAGGATTTAGAGGCAAACACAGAGTTGAGGCATTCAGCTTTTTCATGAGTGGAGTCAGCTGTGTAGCCGTTTGAGGTAAGGGAGGGGATGGAGGGGGAACAAACACCAGAAACAGATTTGACCAGATGCCACGAGGATTTGGAAGAGGGAGACAGGTTTGAGAGTTCAGTCTTGAGAGAGGAGAGATATTTTTTCCTGGCTCTCCTGAGGGTGGACACACTTGTTTTGGGCTTTGTGAAAGGAAATTAGATTTCCTTCCATTGGATTTGCTTTCCAGGAGGCGAAGGCAAGTTGTTTCTGGGCAACTGCCTCACCACAAGATTCTGTGAACCATGGACGGGAGGAAGGGTATGACAACTGAAGACAAGATGGGATAAATCTGTGCATGAGAGAGAGCAATTTACTTTGGAAGAATTCCCAGGATGAGTTGATGTCAGAGGCGGTAGAGATGGGAGACCAGTCCAGATGATTTCTGGCTGCTTGAAGACCGTGCCAGTTGGTCTGAGTGAAATGCCAGACTCGTCGACGCTGAGGAGGCTCTCTGAGAATGGCCAGAGAGATGTCCACTTTAACAAGCACATGATCAGATGAGCTGATTGGAGCCGAAGAAGAGCAGCAGACATTTGCAGGGAAATTAGTCATAACCAAGTCCAGAAGAGAAGATGCTCCGTTGACTGAGATCCGGGTCAGGAAATTGACAGATTGTGTCAGTCCCAATGAGTCGCAGAAGTCCTTTGCTGAGGTGCCATGGCTGGTGAGAGAGGTACCCACACGCAGCCAACTTGCATGGTGACAATTGAAATCACCACATATGAGGAAGAGAGCGTTTGGATGAGTAGATAGAAGTTGGTCCATATTATCAGACAGCGAGATGTAACGAAGAGAGTTTTTGATAAAGATAGCAACCCCACCTCCAGGACGAGGCTCAGGTCTATCATACCGGAGGATGGAGTAACCCGGGAGAGATATTAAGGAATCAGAGACATCCTGAAGGAGGAAAGTTTCTGTTAAGCAGATCAAGTCTGTTTTGTCAGAAGCAACCTGTATGGAGAGATCAGTCAAGTTTGAGCGTAGGCCCCGGATGTTTGAGGTCCTTACCGTTAATGAAGAGGAAGGGGGAGCATCGGATACAGAACAGAGGGGCGGGGGGTAGGGTAAGACGTGGAAGAGGAGGAAGAGGTAGGGAGAGCTGTTGAAAGTGTCAAAGATTTCAGAATAGCTAGGAGAAAGGAAAGGATGGGGCGGAGAAAAGGTTTGATGGTGATTGGGTGAGGCACAGTGAGGTGTTATTTGAGGGGGGCCAGAGCGAGGAAGGAGGTTGGGGGAGATGGAGATGGAGGTGAGAGTTGGAAGGGGGAAGAAGCGCGAGGACGCTTTGAGGAGGATGGGTAAGAGAGGGGAAATGGAGAAAAAATGAGGGTGGGGAGATTTTAAGGGGAGGGGCAAGAGGGGAGTTTATAGGGGGAGGGGTTAGGGGGGAGTTTAGGAGGGAAGGTGCAAGGGGGGGGATTTGAAAGGGATGGGAAATGGTGGAGATTTGGAGGGGAGGGGTGGGGGAGTTTAGGAGGGGAGTGGTGGGGGAGTTTAGGAGGGGAGGGGTGGAGGAGTTTAGGAGGGGAGGTGCGAGGGGGAGTCTAGGAGTGGAGGGGTGAGGGGGGAGTTTAGGAGGGAAGGGGCAAGGGGGGAGATTTGAAAGGGATGGGTGATGGGGAAGATTTGGAGGGGAGGAGTGAGTTTGGATTTTCGAAAGTGTTGTACGATTAATGTGAAACGAACATTTATTGCAAAATGAGTTTCTTGTGACCTTCGAGTCAGAGATATGTTTAAGGACGCTGGAGGGGGGGGGGGGGGGGCGAGGGTGGAGTGCTGGTGAGTTTCGGGAATGTAGAAAGGAGGAACTGTAAGAGATGGAATTTTTTTTGGGAATCAATAGCTTTGGTGAGCAATTTGAAAGCAGCCTTTTAAAGAAGAAGAAGAAAAAGGTTATAATATATGACAGAATACAGCACTTCAGGGGAAAGTTCAAGCATTTTTAAATTGAACAGTAAAACTATCTGGGGGAATGGGGTGAAAGTGGGGGTGAAATGGGGGTGCAACACGTGGTCGAAGAACAAACGAACCAAAAGTACAAAGAAGGAAAAGTTTTTGTTGTTTTTTGTTGTTTTTTTAGTTAAGATTTTAAACAAGGAAGTATGGGGTGAAAAGACTGGGAAAAACTGAAAGAACGAGAGTAGAAGGGCCACAATCGACTGCTGAGAGAAAACAAAGCCTCAAGGTAGGAAGCTTAAAGAACTCGGCCACAAATAACGCGACATGAAATACTCGACTATTTTATACAGGTATGAAAGATTAACACCGAGAATCTTCCTTGGGACACACTACAGGTACACACACGTAAGATAAATACAGTTTCGACAAAAATACAATTGTGAACAATTACTTAACTTCGAGCGTGTGTGAAGAGCATGGACAGCTTCGAAAAGCCGTGACCTCCCCTGCAAGATCTCGCGAGGATCTGGTTGCGTAAAATCACCAATTTTCACCCAATTGACCTGAAATTTAAAGATTTTGCATATCTGGTCACTGAAATGGTTCACTAATCAAAATATAGAGGTCGATTGTTTTTTGTTTTTTTCATCAAAAGGTCAAATGTCAAGGTTGCATAATATCAATCGTCAATTTTCGTCCAATTGACCTGAATTTTTAAGAATTTGCGTATTGGGTCACAGAATTGGTTCACCAATCAAAAGCCAGAAGCTGATTTTTTTTTTTTTAGATCTAAAGCTCAAAGGTCAAGGCTGCATAAATCGTTAATTTTTTTTTTTCAACTTTTTCTTTATTTTGAGCATACGGAGGAAAAAAAAGACGGAGGAAAAAGAAGACTTATGAATACAAACGGACGCGGACGGGCTTTGCATTTTCAGATGCTTCTAGTTATACTTGGTGCTTGATTTGGAACACCAGTCCAGAATGTTCCATTGGGAAACTATTAACACCATTTTGTGTGCAGCCCGTGGATGCTGGTTTGCATTATTGCTGGGAGCGTGGCAGTGCCACTGTTGCAGTGCCCCCCCTGCTATATTGCTGTATTGCGGTGTCCCCCCTGCCATATAAAAATCCGGGCAGGAATTTAGAATTTGATCATGGTGCCGGAGAATACTCACCTTGTCTTCCCCAAGGATACCGTGGGGATCTTTATCATCCACCGAATAATGCAGGTAGATGGGACGTACGGTTAGCGTCCATCCGAGTGTTTATAGCTGTATCAGGATTCGAACCCAGGCTAGACAGCTTCGAGGCGTGTGTGCGTACCTCTATGCCATACTGCCAGCCCATAAATAAATTAACATGGAAACAAGGTGGAATGCAATGTGTAAATGAAGAACTCGCATTTTAAAATATTTCAGTAATGTACAGCCTATTGATCCCTGTTTTATATCCTCCCTGATAATCCATTAGAGCATTAATACATTAATCCATTAGAGCATTAATACATTCAACATTTTGTTGCCATTACTTGTTTGTAATTCCTTTCTGACTATCACTTGTGTGCTTCCAAAACCGTTTCCAACATTGCAATTATCCCATTTTTTATATTTCCATTTCATATTCTCCCTTTATCATCGCTTGTTCAATGGAATGCAAAATTTTTTCATTGTAAGCCCATTTGACATTTCTTCTTAGTGATTTGTCACTGCAGGCAGAATAAGTAATCATTTCCCAGGAAAAAACACAGTAAATGTGAAAGCATGGGTATGGTACCATAGTGCTGAAAATGTCAGATCAGTATGAAATTTAATGTATTACATAACTTAGGAAAACTATTGAATCGTGAAGGAACAGCATACTGTATGTTTGACAATATTTATGCCAGTTTAACTTTATTCTCGTCAATGTAGACAAATTCTGTCCTGATGGTCTGACATGAAGATACACATATATCTATAGATATATCTTAATATATCTGTATATATCTTATCTGTATATACATAGATATACAGTGAAACCTTGACTTACGAGTGCACCAACTTACGAGTTTTCCGAGATACGAGCCGTCGCTCAGGCGGTTTATTGCTTTGAGATGCGAGCCGAGATCTGAGTTACGAGCTTACGCCACCCGCCACCAGGTGGGTTCCGGTCACGTGGTTATCTTGCCGTGCAAGCATCTCTGCTGTATATCGCTGCTGCTTTGTTTTCGCATTTTGGTTATTTTGGAAAATTTCTTAGTTTTAACCATGGGTCCTAAGAAATTGAGTGCCAAGGGCAGTACTGAAAAGAAGAAGAGGATGATGTGCTTGGATATAAAACATGCAATCGTCGAAAAACATGAGCGAGGTGTGCGTGTTGTTGACTTGGTGAGGCGGATGTGAAGGCAGCTGAAGATTTTATTATAACTTTTGCCGAACTGATAGAAGCCGAACGATACATCCCCCAGCAAATCTTCAACTGTGACGAGACAGGGCTCTTCTGGAAAAAGATGCCGAGGAGGACGTATATAACGGCAGAGGAGAAGAGCATGCCAGGCCACAACTTGTTCAGAGTGCCGGCGATAGCTCGCCTTCTCTTTGTGGAAAACACGGTGAGATCCTTAACATCCAACAACTAATGGGACGCAAACGGGGCGCCCAGTTTAGCGGTACACACATTGATGAATCACCCTGCCTGTGATTCACCCATGACAGGTTATAGCTGGGTCGGGATTCAAACCCAGGTTGGACAGTTTAGAGTCAAGTGTGCGTACCTCCAGTCCAGGCCATCCTGCCAACTTGTATGCTGCATACAGGTGAAATATAAAGCGCGAGATATATTTATATATACTGCATATTTAAAAAAAAATTGGTGTGGTTTTTGGCGGGCTGGAACGGATTAATAGCATTTCAATGCATTTTAATGGGGAAATTTAATTTGAGAAACGAGCAAATTGAGTTACGAGCTCGGTCACAGAACGAATTAAACTCGTAAGTCAAGGTTTCACTGTACTAGAAAAAGTACCCTGCGGCCGGGCTGGGTCCATTTCGCAATTAAAAGCTGAGCTGAATTATAGTAGTCAATCGTCTACGGCCGCGAGTAAAAGCTAAATTATAGCAGTAAGTTCATTCAAAAAGAACTTAAAATGTTGGGATGGGCCACGAAAAGGCTATAGGCTAGGTGGCGAGGCGGGTTGAGGCCGCTTTAGCCGAGCTGGGCCCATTTCACAATTAAAAGCTGAGCTGAATTATAGTATTCAATCTTCTACGGCCGCGAGTAAAAGCTGAATTATCGTAGTAAATTCATTCAAAAAGAACCCGGGCAACGCCGGATGCATTCGGCTAGTATATATATATGTGTGTGTGTATATATATATATATATATATATATATATATATATATATATATATATATATATATATATATATATATATATATATATAGACACTGTGTATATATATATATATATATACAGTGGAACCTTGACTTACGAGTGCCCCAACTTATGAGTTTTTCGAGATACGAGCCGTCGCTCGGGCGGTTTATTGCTTTGAGATGCGAGCCGAGATCTGAGTTACGAGCTTTCGCCACCCGGTCACGTGGTTATCTTGCCGTGCAAGTACAGTATCTCTGTCGTATAGCGCTGCATTTTTGTTTTCGCATGTTGGTTATTTTGAGTTTACGCCACCAGGTGGGTTCTGGTCACGTGGTTATCTTGCCGTGCAAGTACAGTATCTCTGTCGTATAGCGCTGCATTTTTGTTTTCGCATGTTGGTTATTTTGAGTTTACGCCACCAGGTGGGTTCTGGTCACGTGGTTATCTTGCCGTGCAAGTACAGTATCTGTCGTATAGCGCTGCATTTTTGTTTTCGCATGTTGGTTATTTTGAGTTTACGCCACCAGGTGGGTTCTGGTCACGTGGTTATCTTGCCGTGCAAGTACAGTATCTCTGCCGTCAAGTTGTTCAGAGTGCCGGCGATAGCTCGCCTTCTCTTTGTGGAAAACACGGTACCAAGAAGAAGAAGAGGATGATGTGCTTGGATATAAAACACGCAATCGTCGAAAAACATGAGCGAGGTGTGCGTGTTGTCGACTTGGTGAGGCGGATGTGAAGGCAGCTGAAGATTTTATTATAACTGAGAAGAAGAAGAGGATGATGTGCTTGGATATAAAACACGCAATCGTCGAAAAACATGAGCGGGGTGTGCGTGTTGTCGACTTGGTGAGGCGGATGTGAAGGCAGCTGAAGATTTTATTATAACTTTTGCCGAACTGATAGAAGCCGAACGATACATCCCCCAGCAAATCTTCAACTGTGACGAGACAGGGCTCTTCTGGAAAAAGATGCCGAGGAGGACGTATATAACGGCAGAGGAGAAGAGCATGCCAGGCCACAACTTGTTCAGAGTGCCGGCGATAGCTCGCCTTCTCTTTGTGGAAAACACGGTGAGATCCTTAACATCCAACAACTAATGGGACGCAAACGGGGCGCCCAGTTTAGCGGCACACACATTGATGAATCACCCTGCCTGTGATTCACCCATGACAGGTTATAGCTGGGTCGGGATTCAAACCCAGGCTGGACAGTTTAGACTTTAGAGTCAAGTGTGCGTACCTCCAGTCCAGGCCATCCTGCCAACTTGTATGCTGCATACAGGTGAAATATAAAGCGCGAGATATTTTTATATATACTGTATATTTAAAAAAAAATTGGTGTGGTTTTTGGCGGGCTGGAACGGATTAATAGCATTTCAATGCATTTTAATGGGGAAATTTGATTTGAGAAACGAGCAATTTGAGTTACGAGCTCGGTCACAGAACGAATTAAACTCGTAAGTCAAGGTTCCACTGTATATATATATATATATATATATATATATATATCTATCTATATATATATATATATATATATATATATATATATATATATATAGACACTGTATATATGTATATATATATATATAATATATATATATATATATATATATATATATATATATATATATATATATATATAATATATATTGCGGATCTCACCGTCGGCCCCTTTTCCCCTTAAGAAGGGGGGATTAATCCCCTTGTCTGTGACTGACCGACGTGAGTCCTGAAGCTGTCCAGCTCCCTCCAGGGAGGCAGGTGAGCAACCTCGTTCGAGACCGCGGACAAGATGTTAATTGCCGAGCGGATTAGCAGCCGCGGCTCGAACCATTAGCATTCACTAGACCCGATTCTGAATGTTGGCCAAATCGTGCCACAGGTATTCAATGGGGAAATCACTAAAACGAAACGCATGTAAAGGAAAGAAGGTAAGGTAGGAAGAACAGGATTTATTAATTACTATTATGTACAAGTCAAAAGAAACCAAGGAGGAAAAATATGAAAAGCATTTACAGAAGAAGAAGACACAGTGCAATACTAGCTTACCTATACAAGCTTACTTATACCCCAGGACAAGACACACAAAACAGACGACAATCAGACTTACACGAATGGCGAATGAAGGCAGGAACGAATGGCTGCAAAGGGAGGAAGGTTCAGCTGGAGATTGCTCCCGCGCGGGACATCGGGCTCGACCTCGACGGCCACCGATGCCACCGCAATCTGGTTCCCGCGTAACACTAACAGCGGGTTGAAGCTGTGTGTCGAAGCTGCGTGTCAAAGCCGCATGTCAAAGCTGCGTGTCAAAGCTGCGTGTCAAAGCTGCGTGTCAAAGCTGCGTGTCAAAGCTGCGTGTCAAAGCTGCGTGTCGAAACTGCGGTGGTCTCAAAGCTGCGGTTGGTTCAAAGCTGCGGTTGGTTCAAACGCGCATCCCAGCTCCTCCTCAACTGGACTCCAGTGGACTGCTCACTCATCTCACTCCCTCAATCATCTCAGGTGGGGGCGTCGCGTGATGGGTTATATAGCGCCACACCCTGGAACGTTCGCGAAACTGCCCGATCGTTCTCTCTCCACCCTCTCAAGCCAAACCCCTCATCCTTGGTTGGTTGATCGGGGCTGGTTCACTCCTCCCTCTGATGACGAGGTGGAGACATGCCTTTCTTCTCCGAGCTGACCGCGTGCGTAATGGAGGACTGGTGTAGTTGGTAATGCGGTTGGCAATGCGGTTGGCAATGCGGTCGGCAATGCGGTCGGCAATGGAGGTTTTGGGCAATTGAAAGGGGATCTATCTTATTTGATTCGGTGCAATGCAGAGTCAACTAGTGGGAAACACAGCCTTAAACTAATACACATAATAAGGAAATAACTATTTAGAAGGGTATATGGTGGCCTACGTGCATGCGATGGATGAACTAGGGGAACGACCTTTGACCTTTACACACAAAGCTGAGGTATTTACAAGAATTACTACATTTACACAGGGTGATATTTACAACAATTACACAGGATTCTCAAATCCGCAACACTGCACCCTCATCCTCTAGGCACGGCCCGGGCCTATAAAACTTTACTTAGTGTGACACGTAGGTGTAGTTCCCTCTACAATTAACCTGACCCTGAGTGTGACAGTTTTAAAACACAAATAAGTATGTCCCTCTGCTGCATTGCACCCTACCTAACAGATTCACGCCCACAGCTAACCGAATTGCGGAATGGTTTTCAAACTAAACATGAACGGTGGGGAGCATTATTTACAAGTGACGCTACTTGGACTATTTACAAAACGCAACCCAGGAACTGCGATTGTTCTTTTTGGGGGGGGGGGGGTGGGGGGAGACAGCCTGCACTGCATCGAAGCACCAGCACCAACAAAGAGCACCAGAAAGCACCATACAGCACTATAAACGCACCAGTCAGTGCACAGTCACCACAGTTCAAAAAACAATAAACAAAGCCCTGCTGGTGGTCTTTCTCTTTGGCTCCCTCTGCTGGCCATTGTTCTTCCTGATGTTGTCTTTCTTCATGTTCTTCTTGCTGGCGGCCTATTTGGACACAAAAATAAAAAAATGCACAAAACGTGTCTGTTTTTATTTATGGCCCACAGGGGCCGACTATGGGTGGTTCACCTGTATGGCATAGGTGCCACGTTACCGAGGTCCGCAAGCAAGATCTTCCTCTGGCCAACCTGGACGGTTCCAGCAGAGGGGCCATGCCCCAACCCGTGGGGTCCATGAGTGGTGTTCAGCCACAGACATGTGGTCCATAAGTGGTGCATCGATGCAGGCAGCTGGTTGCGGGGGTTCGGGCACACCGACGCGGCCCTTCGCACGCTCCCCTCAGTGCCCAGAGAGCACGATCCATGGGTCGGGGAAGGAAGACAGAGAGGGCAGGTTAGCGAGGGGTAAGGTCACAAGGGTACACATCAATAAAGGCAATGCAAGGTGAGGTGCGCCTGGAGACCGAGCGGAGAAAAACTCGGCCCTATCGTACGTCACCCCACCCGTCACCTGTTCTACCCTTGCCCCTTACCCCCGTATGTACAAAAATCTACACCCTTACCAATCCGTCGCTACCATCTCGTCCCCATATTTCCCCAATACCAAATTTGTCACAATCCCACTAATCCAAAATTTGCCATCACCAATTCATCATCAATCCTCATAAGGAGGGAGAGATGGAACAACAACACAATGTCACACCCACGTCATGATGCGTCTCACAATCCAAACATTTGCACAAAAATAACAATAAAAACATGGCATGGTGTGGAGTTCTGTCACCTCAGGTGAGTGGATGTAGATAGTGCAAGGAGATTTCAATCCTAACTGCCTTCTAAATGACTTCAATACACTTTACACTACCCGGGGTCTTACCCTGCCAAACCATTGGCCATCTTACACTCTATGCGGTTTTAAGAACCAATTCCCATTGACCAAACTGTGGTGCTTCATCAATTTGGGGCCTCACTCCCCCGATTCAACTCCCTGTGCCTTTGCACAATTTCAGGACTGGGTCGTGTGGCTCTCCTAGCAGGTCTACCCACCTGCACCCCTCCACCACTGCAGTTGCCTCCGAGCTTACCTGCTCCTTACCCTAACCTATCTACTTGGGGAAGGCCCTCCTTGGCGCTTACCCCACTCGGTGCCCTCTCTGGCACTGGGCTACCCGGGTCCGTCCTCTGGCTCCTCGGGCCCCATCCACAACAACTCTACCGGCTCCCAGAGCCCACCTGCGGCCTCACCTGGCCGACATCCTCACAGTGGCGGAGTGCCCATTTAACTACACACACTAACAGGCCACACGGCCAGCCATTTCCACGACACTAATGCACCCATCCAAACACCATTCTTCCACCACGCACCACAGATGCCAATATCCAACCACAATTTACCTACTCCCTCTACCTAGCTCTTAAACTACCCTCCCCGGGTATTCGTGATGGGGTCCATCCTCCCCATACACACCTTCGCACCTTCCACTCCACTCCACAGTTTCCACCATACTCATTCCACAACATCCATTCCATACTCCATGTATTCCATACTCCATGTATTCCACACAACCATTCTCCATACACCTGTATTTGCACACCTGTGCCATCACACCTGGTGCTTCCTGCACCCTCCTTCCTCCAGGACCATTTGCTCAACACAACACTCAATCACCATTACTCAGTCATACACTGCTCTTTACACTTCCACGCTCAATACAACTCACAATCACCTCACACTTTTCACAATACACTTCCGAATACACTTTCAATTCTCAAACACACGGCATCATCTGATCTACTTGGTTTCCCTCTAACTTGGTGCTCCCCATCTTCCCTTTAAACTAAGCACATCCCACGTCATTAACAACCATTCTAACCTCTCTATGTCCCCGACTACCTGTCCAATGTCGCTACTTACCTCTACCATTACCTATGGTCATCTCTAGGTCCCTATACATTATCCAAACCCTCCCGGGCTAGTTTTCACTGCCATAACCCCATAGCTAGCGCTCATGTGCCCCGTTTTTGTGAGGGATGGTGGATTTGCCATCCCACCACATCGGGCATGTCCCACTATTAATTTGGCCCATCCAATTTCAGCCAATCAAAAATTTGCCATTCATCTGCCAATCATTTTACCAATCATCAATTTCAGATCCAAAACACTATCATCATCACAGTCCACTATATCTGAGCCTCGGTGCGTCGTTTCGCAAAGCCGAGCAATGAATTCGGGTGGTTTGGTCGCCTGCAGGTTGAATCCGTCTGGAATTCGGTTCAGGGCAGGCGGTTTGGTCGGGCCGAGATTCCACGCACCATCTCGGCACGGATCCTTGCGGCCTCCAGCCCAATGGCTCAATCTCGCCCGGTCGGGACCCCGCCCCCACGAGGGGGCACCGTTCCACTTCCTCCCACCTGCTCTTGAACCAGACAGGTCGCCTTGCCCGGCTAGGCCCGGACTTGACCGTGCGGGGCGGGGCAAGGCCCGAATCGGCAACGATGCTTCGAAGAGAAGCGACGCAGGACCGACCCGCGCCGGGCCTCGCATCCAACAAAGCGCACCGTGCCCCGAGTGCCCGCCTCGGCTATCCGTCGCCCTAAACGCTGCTCCGTTCCACGTCGATGCCTTACTCGCATGCTCACATGCACACGCGACCCTTTTCACACTCACCAAACCCGGCGCCTCCAGTGCATCCCACACACTCCATCCATTTCACCACCGCACTCCCTGTTACACTCCACACCTCTCGTGCACACTCGCCGTTCGCACACTTCCTCAACACACCTCGCGCACCATCTTGCGCGCTCTCCCTCGGTACGTACTCCGTACCACTCATGGGGGTGCACTCTTGCATCCACCCACTCACATGCTTCAATGGGCTCTCCCACACCCGCGCCACAACCAACTCAGGTGTGCTTCCTCGCACACTCTCGCCGTCCATTCCAAACGTGCATCCTCGCACCCGCTCCTCCACCAACTCACTCTCCTGGTCACTCTCACCCTCGCACGTACACTCCGTATCGCTCTCACTCTCTGTGTCACACTCTGTACACTTTATAACACGCTCACTCTTTGACGCACACTTTTTCCTCACTCGCGTGCCATTCGCTTTAACACAATACACAAAGGACCTTCCACGAACGCCCAGGTGCTTTCGCGATCCCAAGCGCGCGAAAATTCTTTCTGCGCCAAACATCCTTTTACAAAATCTCCCCGCACAATATACAGCACGACTCACCTTCGGGGTTCTTCTTCCTCCCTGCTCCAACACCTGAAAATCTTTATAAGGATTAAGCACGGCATCAAGGTGTGAGCACGGACTTTGCACATTATCCATTTTTCCCTGCCGCGAGTGCTTATCTAAGTCCCCGGTCTCTCCAATTTCAATTCCCACTACTACTTCGAATGATTCGGACTTAATTTCTTTTTTCTTTCCCTCGACGACCGCTGGTCCGAATAAAATTTTCTCTCCTACCTCGGCGGTCGCTGGCTTTTCCATACCCCGGTTCGCGATTTCTACCCCGTTCCAGTTACCTGTGCCTTGCTCCGACTTGCTCAACCAGCGCTTCTCGACCCGCTTTACCTCGTCGTGCACCCCTGGGACCTGCTCGCTCAACCCATATGCCGATTTTATGCTTACCAGTACTTGCACCAAAAAGCTCTGCAGGTCCACAACCCCTACTTGCGCAGCGGGCGTGGCCCTCGCTGCCATGTGCGAGGCGCCATTTTGTGCGCCTCCCACCTCATGCGAGGTGCCGCCATCTCGTGTGCCTGAAACCTCCGCGACCACATCCTCATTGCTCTCCTCTCTCTCCCCCATATACATTTCCCTGGGGTCCTGGGTCGCTTCTAACCCCCCTTCTAACTCACCCACCAGCATCTGATCGCCTTGAGCATCCATGGCACGATTTTTAATTTGGATGTTAAAATGAAATTTCGACCACTCGTAATTTGAGTGCGCTAAGCGCACTTCAGGTCCGAATCTCGCTCCTGACACCAATTGTTGCGGATCTCAACGTCGGCCCCTTTTCCCCTTAAGAAGGGGGGATTAATCCCCTTGTCTGTGACTGACCGACGTGAGTCCTGAAGCTGCCCAGCTCCCTCCAGGGAGACAGGTGAGCAACCTCGTTCGAGACCGCGGACAAGATGTTAATTGCCGAGCGGATTAGCAGCCGCGGCTTGAACCATTAGCATTCACTAGACCCGATTCTGAACGTTGGCCAAATCGTGCCACAGGTAAAAATGTGGAAATCACTAAAACGAAATGGATGTAAAGGAAAGAGGCAAGGTAGGAAGAACAGGATTTATTAATTACTATTATGTACAAGTCAAAAGAAACCAAGGAGGAAAAATACGAAAATAATTTACAGAAGAAGAAGACACAGTGCAATACTAGCTTACCAAAACAAGCTTACTTATACCCCAGGACAAGACACACAAAACAGACGACAATCAGACTTACACGAATGGAGAATGAAGGCAGGAACGAATGGCTGGTAAGGGAGGAAGGTTCAGCTGGAGCTTGCTCCCGCGCGGGATGCCGGGCTCGACCTCAACGGCCACCGATGCCACCGCAATCTGGTTCCCGCGTAACACTAACAGCGGGTCGAAGCTGTGTGTCGAAGCTGCGTGTCAAAGCTGCGTGTCAAAGCTGCGTGTCAAAGCTGCGTGTCAAAGCTGCGTGTCAAAGCTGTGTATCGAAACTGCGGTGGTCTCAAAGCTGCGGTTGGTTCAAACGCGCATCCCAGCTCCTCCTCAACTGGATCAAGGTGGACTGCTCACTCATCTCACACCCTCAATCATCTCAGGTGGGGGCGTCGCGTGACGGGTTATATAGCGCCACACCCTGGAACGTTCGCGAAACTGCCCGATCGTTCTCTCTACGCCCTCTCAAGCCAAACCCCTCATCCTTGGTTGGTTGATCGGGGCTGGTTCACTCCTCCCTCTGATGACGAGGTGGAGACACGCCTTTCTTCTCCGAGCTGACCGCGTGCGTAATGGAGGACTGGTGTAGTTGGTAATGTGGTTGGCAATGCGGTCGGCAATGCAGTCGGCAATGGAGGTTTTGGGCAATTGAAAGGGGATCTATCTTATTTGATTCGGTGCAATGCAGAGTCATCTAGTGGGAAACACAGCCTTAAACTAATACACGTAATAAGGAAATAACTATTTAGAAGGGTATATGGTGGCCTACGTTCATGCGATGGATGAACTAGGGGGACGACCTTTGACCTTTACACACAAAGCTGAGGTATTTACAAGAATTACTACATTTACACAGGGTGATATTTACAACAATTACACAGGATTCTCAAATCCGCAACAATATATATATATATATATATATATATATATATATATATATATATATATATATATATATATATATATACATATGTATATGTATACAGTGCCTATAGAAAGTCTACACCCCTTTCAAAATTAATTACAAACACAAAACCAGAATATATTGGTTGGATAAGTGTCCAACCCCCTTATAATAGCGATTGTAAATGTACTAACTAATCACAGTTGTAACCAATCACTTTCAAAATCACACACCAAGTTAAATGGCCTCCACTTGTGTTAAATTGTAGTGATTCTGATTATTTCAGAATAAAATCAGCTGTTCCTGTAGGTTTCCTCTGCTGGGTCATGCATTTCACAGCAAACACTCAACCATGAGCACCAAGGAGCTTTCAAATGACCTCCGGGATAAAGTTATGGAAAAGCACAGATCAGGGGATGGGTATAAAATATTTCCAAGGCCTTGAATATCCCTTGGAGCACAGTCAAGACAATCATTAAGAAGTGGAAGGCGTATGGTACCACCAAGACCCTGCAAAGATCAGGCCAACCCTCCAAACTGGATGACCAAGCAAGGAGAGGACTGATCAGAGAGGCCACCAAGAGGCCAATTGCAACTTTGAAAAAGCTACAGGCCTTTGTGGCAAAGACTGGTCACTGTGTGCATGTGACAACAATATCCCAAGCACTCCACAAGTCTGGCCTGCACAGTCAGGTGGCAAGATTGAAGCTATTACTAAAACAATCCCACCTTGACTCCCATTTCAGGTATGCACAAAACCTCTCCGGAGATTCTAAAGCCATGTAGCAAAAAGTTTTGTGGTCTGATGAAATCAAGATGGAACTTTTTTGCCGAAATGAAAAACGTAATGTTTGGCGCAAACCCAACACAGCACATCACCCAAAGAACACCATCCGTACTGTGAAGCATGGTGGATTGGTGGTGGCAGCATCATGTTGTGGGGATGTTTCTCATCAGCAGGGACTGGTGCACTTGTCAGGATAGAGTGGAAAATTCATGGAACAAAATACAGGAAAATCCTAGAGGAAAACCTGCTGCCCTCTGCAAGAAAGCTGAAATTGGGATGGAAGTTCACCTTTCAGCATGACAATGATCCGAAGCACACAGCCAAAGCTACACTGCAGTGGCTAAGGAACATATATATATATATTGTTGTGGATATGAGGATTGTGTTTTTATTATTGTGTTTTTTTTATTGTATAGTAAATTGTTGTAAAATATCGCCCTCCTTGCTCCAGTTATGTATAAAGGTCAAAGTGCGTCCCGTAACTAGTTCATAAACACCACACGTTAGCCAATCATAGATTTCCCCCCTTGTTCAATAGTTATATCTTTATTATGTGTATTAGGGTAAGGCCTTGTCTTCCATTAAGATGACACTCCATTGCACCAAGTGAAATAAGATGGATTCCCTTTCATTCCCCATTCCCACTCCCAAAACTTCCATTGCCAAGCCTCAATTGCCAGCTACATCCCCTCCAAGCCTCCATTGCCAACTGCACTGGGCAGTTTGCCAGGTTTGCTACAGCTGTGGGTTGTTGATTTCGCCCCAAAACCACCATTGAACATGTGCTCGGGTCGGGGGAGAAAGGCGTGTCCCCACCTCGTCATGGAGGGGAGGAGTGAGTCAGCCCCACTCAACCAACCACGAACAAGGGTTTGGACTTGGAGAGGGTGTGGAGAGAAACATCAAGGAGGTTCGCGAAGGTTCAGGGGCGTGGCATATATAACCCGCAGAAGACGCCCCCACCTCAGACGAGTCCTGGAGAAAGCACGCGACGTACACACAGCAGCAGCAGCAGCAGCAGCAGCAGCCACAGCAGCAACACAGCAGCTTCAGCCACAGCAGCTTGGGGGGCCTTGACGGCAGTTTATGAGCAGGGCCGCGAAGGAACGACGGCTGCTAAATGCGCCGATCGTGCTGCAGTACCCGTGGACCTTCCTCTCCCTCCAGCCATCCACCTCCTGCCTTTCCATCCTTTTGTGTACGTGAGTTTGTTCTGTGTGTCTTGTCCCTGGGTATTAATTAAGCTTGTATAAGTTAATAATTGCACTGTGTCTCTGATTCTTCTGTATATTATTTTATTATCCTTCCTTCTCCTTGGTTACTTTGAGCGTGTAAATAGTAAGAATAAATTTAGTAGTATTTCCAACCTTTTGTCTTCTTCTTCTTCTTCTTCACATCCGTGTCGCCTTTGTCTTTTCCCTATTGAATACCTGTGGCGCGATCTGGCCAACGTTCGGGAATCGGGTTAGTCGGGGTAACTGTTCGGCCGCGGTGCCATCCGCTCGGCAAACCAACATCCTTATCCGCGGTCCGTAACAATATATATATATGGCCTTGAGTGGCCCAGTCAGAGCCCCGACCAATATCCAATCGAAAATCTGTGCCATGACTTGAAGATTGCCGTCCATAAACGTTCCCCACGCAACTTGACTGAACTTGAACATTTTTGTACAGAAAAATGGGCAAATATTGCCCAATCAAGGTGTACAAAGTTGGTAGAGACATATCCCAAGAGACTCACAGCTGTATTTGCTGTCAAGGGTGCTTCCACCAAGTGTTAACTCAGGGGGGTGGACACTCATCCAACCAAGATATTCTAACTTTTGTATTTTTTAGTAATTTTCTGAAATTTGTGGAATTTGTTTTTCACTTGGAAGTTGTGGGTTACGATGTATAAGTAAAGGTGGAAAAGGTCTGATTTAATGCAATTTAATTCCAGGTTATAAGGCAACAAAAGGTGAAAATTTTGAAAGGGGTCTTTCTTTTTTTGAAAGGGGAAAGACATGGGGGTCTTTCTATAAGCACTGTCTATATATATATATATATATATATATATATATATATACACACACATACATATATATATATATATTGGTTGCCAATACACCTATAATTGTGACTGGTGTGGAGGCCAGATCGTATCTGGAACCCAGAAATGCCATCTGCCACATTAATGCATTGTGTTTCGCCCCACCAATCACAACCAGGAAATATCACTGTTGTTTCAAGCAGTCAGGAGTTCTACGAATGTGATTTTTGAAGTTCTCCAACCTGGACAAATGTCATGATGATATCGTCATGATGACGTCATGACTACTATCCCAGAAGGGCCACCAGCAGTGCATATGTGCCATATATTGTCAACACAGTAAACAATCGTGGAGATATCGACCATGGTTTCACTCTTGTCGGAGCTCATCAGGACGACCCACCACATTTGGTTAAATACTGTTATTACCTCCTAGCTAGGTAAACCATAAAGCACAGTTCACGTCCTATAACAGCTGAAACTGCGCAACCTGTGAGCAGTAATGGCTGTCTGCCACACGAGAACATTACTGATGCTGTACTGCCTCACCAAGCAGGAGGTGAATTTGCGGTTGGGCATAATAATAAACCAAAATGTGGCCCTTCTGACACGATAGATGCAACATGGCGTTGCGAGAAGTTCCGAACGGACTTGGGTGGTTGTCAGCGTGAGTTCAGCTCTTACCTTGGCACACGGTCACAAGGCTTTACTATTGCCGGGGCTTGCTGAGCTGGTGAACTGATTCACTTTAAAGAAACATGCAGCAGACAAATTACAAAGGGAATGATTTAAGACTTAAATGAGGGGGGAAACGTTGGGAACATTTTTAACATCATTATGGTGGGGAGGGGTCATGGTTTCAGGTCCTAAACAAACTTTGACACATACCATATGGTTTTTCACATGGATACCACACATTTATGCTCAAGGTTTATTGATGGCATGACTAGTCTGTTTTACATTTGTTAGTCCCTATCACCGTTCCCATAACAATATTATCCCCCATTGTCGTGACTTGGAATCTTTGAGCACAGTTTGTGCCAGGCCCAGTATTATTACCCTGCGCTCGCAAAGCAAAAAGCAGGGTTAAGTATTCGGTTGCGTACGTGCGTACATCCGTATGTGTGGCGTGTCTGCATTTTTAAAATTCAATTTCTCGGCAAACAATCGTTTGATTGGCATTAAATTTTACCATAGGAGTGCCTCCACCTGTATAATTTTTATATTCATAATTATGATGTCATAGGTCACGTTGTACAGACGCCATATTGGAAAACGGTATACCTCTCTATCTCCCAAACCACTCAATGAAAAAATTGAAACATGGCTCATTGTCAAGTACTCCCCATGCGGAATAAGATATGTTGATAATGATGTCATTGGTGCCTTCATTATGACGTCATAATTAGACAAGTACAATGCTTGATGTGATCAGTATGAAAAAAAAAATCCTCTGCCCCTGTTAGTTAGTTAGAGGTGGTGACGGCAAGGGCTCCCATCCAACCAGGGCTCGGAGGGCATGGCGTGATAGGGCGTGGTGAAGAACGTCTGGTAAGTTCCAGAGAGTTCGCTGGGCAGGGCTATATAAGCCTTCGCAAAAGCCCTTAAACAGGACTGTTGGAGGACTCGCGAGAGGAGGACTTATGAGAGAGGACTCGTTGGAGAGCACTGATGAGGATTGGTTGTTGGAGAACTCACGAAGTCGCGCGTGCACACGACCGTATCGAGGACTTGGAAGCGCATTGTTCGCGTTTATTGAACTATTACGTACGCGGCCGCAGCCGCGAGTGATTAACTGCCAAACCCAGCCCTACCGTCCGCCCTGTAATAATCCCGTGCACGCCAACGACATGCGGAGAGCTCCTGGCCGCTGTATTCATCTTCTTCGCGGTGCGAGTTGGGGACCGGAGGGAGAGCTGCCCGGACGCCATCCCTGGACCATCAACCTGTTCGTCTGCAACCCCGTGTGAGTGTGTCTGAGTGTGAACGGGCCCGTTTGTCCAGGGGATAAGTATAAGACTGTTTAAGGCTGCACTGTGTCTTCTCCTGCTGAACCATTGTACATTGTGTAAATAAATTCTGTTCTTCCTTTCTTCCAAATTCGACCGTTGTCTGTGATTTCCATCATTGGGTAAGCATGGCACGATTAAGAACCGCTTGGATCGGGTTTAGTCATTGATAACGGCTCGGGTCATGGGTTCGCTACCGCTCGGCGTATCCACCAACACCCGTGATTCGGGCGGGGCTTATTTCCTCGTTTCTGGGCAGCGCGAGTAATTAGGTATTAGTGATTAGTCCTACGACCCTACTTCGCGCTGTCCGGGAAAGACGTCATAGGCCCCGGGTCCTGTCGGCTAGTCAAAGACAAGGTGACTAATCCCCCCTTGGTAAGGAGAAAAGGCCGGCGTGGAGATCCGCAACATTATTATATTAGAGAAAATAAATTTATGATGTCATTGCTCACGTGTTCTGGTAGCCATATTGAATGAAAGAAAAAAAACCCCTGAATAAACGGAAGAGTTGGCTCGCACCAAGTTGACTGCGCATGGTAAGTATTCTATGAATACCATCTCGTTGAGCTGATATCATCACACTGTCGCTCTCAAGTTGCTTTAACATGCCCTCCATTAGTAAATTGTTTATGCACTTCGAGTGCAGTCTTGGAAAACAGACACATTTCTGACATTACAGAGAATTCCATCTGGAATAGTTTTAGCTGTCATGTAGCTGAGGATGTGAGGATATCATATTTCGTGTTCATTGCAGATTTGAATTCTCTCAGCTGTAATGTAGTCATTGCAAGAGATGCCATATTTGAATATCCACGATGTAATGTTGTCAGAAGTTAAATGTAGATTTTATGAACTGTTTACATCTCCTTGGAGTATCTGCAGCATTGCCTCCATGTTTTGAAAGGCATCAACAAAAAGCTACGGAGCGAAAAGTGGGGTTAAGCAATTGGTTCACCTTGTCTGTCTGTCTGTCTGTCTGTCTGTCTATGATCGATGAACAACTTAATTTCAATTGAATGTTATATTTTGAACACAAATCGGAAAACGAAACTGTAGTTTAGCAAGCTTGACTTTGGCTCTAAATTGGTCTCTGAAGCTCTGAAGTCTCGATCGCATATGCGCAGCTCTGGAGGGGAGGTACTTTTAAAGGTAAAGCTGCTCAATATTTGGCTATGTCCGTCCGTCCAGAAAAAATGAAGAAGAAGAACCTTTCTTGCCCACCGTGGTTAATTAGAAAGGGTTCTAAAGGATAATTATAATGGGTTCAAAGGGTAATTCTAAGGGGTTATAAAGGGTAATTCTATAGTGTTCTGAGGGGTTCTAAACGGTATTTCTAATGGGTTTCGTTTATTTCTCGGTTTTGCCTATTTCATAATTTAAAATGCCAAATGAAAGCTCTTCATTCGGACATGGGTGTGATTTTTTTATTCTATTTTCCTGTTTGGCTGTCAAACAAAATTGAAAATCATTCAAAACAGGAAACTTACCGTTTTAAGGACGTCATAAAGTACACAAACAACAGGCACAAATAACTAATGTAACATATTAAATAAGGTCCCCTGCCAATAGGTCCCCATGGACAGGCTCTTTCCCTCTTCTCTCTCTCTCTCTCTCACTCTCTCTATTTCCTTCTCTCTCTAACTCTACAGTGGCCCTAACTTTGTGAAGGTGGGGGTACACCATCCTGGATGTGGGGAATCTCTGGGTCGCTCCTGCGAGATTGATTGGCTGTCTCTGTGCTGTGGACTTGTTCGAGAGGACTTTCCTGGGCTATACAATAACAACAACAACAACAACAACAAACCTGAATCTCATATTTGGTCAGTATTGTTTCCGTGGACGTATCACAGGCATCAGACACAGTTTGGAACTCTGCTCTGTTTGTTGGCAAGATTTCTGCCTATTGGATATTAAGTAACCACCTTTAGAGGCCATTTTTCCCCGCAAGCGGGGGTTGGCCTTTTTCGGGAACCGTGGTTGTTGTTGTTTTTTGGTCCCCTTTTTGAAGCAATGTTTTACGGCCGGATGCCCTTCCTGACGCCAACCCTTTTTGCCGCCTTTAGCGACAAACAGGGAATTACCAGTGAACTGGTACTCAATTAGCCGACCTCGGAAGGATGACAGGCTGAGTCAACCCCCCTGGCGTTAATTCAGCGATCGACCGGGATTCGAACCCAGGATCAAGCCGGCACCCTAGCCGCTAGCCCAACACCAGGGTTCCACCCTATTTAAGTAAGGGTTCCACCCTAAGTAAGTAGTAAGTAAGCCACCATATTTTCCTGGCTTGTTAATTTCGTCCACTTAGCCAGCAGAGTAAAGCTCTCAATGGAGTTCTTTCATCTCCTCTCCCAGTAAAGATTACAATGCCCAAAGGGAATGTCTTGTGCCCATTCTTATTCCTCATACAAATGACATCTGTGATTCACTGAAAAACCCCTTTTCTCTTGGGAGATGATGTTATGCACAATACTGCCTTCTTATGCCAAGCTGGCAGCAGATTCCTTCTTCTGTGTTGACTTGGATATGATCAGATGCTCATATGTCATTCAACCCAGGTAAATATCCTCTTCTCACAGCATTTCCTGTGTGTGTGTGTGTGTGTGTGTGTCGGTGTGTGTCGGTGTGTGTCGGTGTGTGTCGGTGTGTGTCGGTGTGTGTCGGTGTGTGTGTCGGTGTGTGTGTCGGTGTCGCAAAGTTTTGTCTTCTCACATAAAGTTTTGTTTCGAGGGCTCTTTTGCGGATCGTCACGCAACCTTGGACAGCTTCCATTGCAGTTCATTTGTTGTAAAATTCCCAGTAATTCATTTTTAAGATCTCTGTAAGGTTCTTCTTTAACATTCCTGTTGCTCCAATTATCACTGGTACAATTTTGGAACTCTTCAGCTTCCAATATCTTTGCAGTGATCTTAAAATGGCATGGACAACTATCACAGTTGACATTAACAACATTAAAATGGCATGGACAACACTGTGGTTGCTCAGTGGGTCCAGGGCCAGACAAAAGAGGGGGTGAAAGGCTGTCGCCCTGGAAGATTCCGTCATATATCTTCACTCCTGTTATTTCAATCTTTGCTTCTGATGCTGTAAGGTTAATGTGGTATTTCACATTGACTTCATTTTCGAGTTCAATTTCTGGTATTTGGTCATCATCGTCATTTATGCATTGTTTTGGCCAAAATTGCTGAGTATGGAAACCTCAATTTGCAATGCCGTTTTTTTCTTTTTGTACTTAAGTGATATATCTGGTCACAATTTGTTTTCTGTGTTCATGCTTGATGGGCTAATCAGGTCGTACGTGAACATTACTTCCTTGTTTTCAATAACTGCTTTTGGTTCATGTTTCTATTAATTATCTGAAACTGGGATATTGAGACTTTTGCAGATGTGCCAGTGGAAACTTTGCTGTGCCTTTGGGTGTACAGCTGCTCTGACATGTTTTTTTTACATCCTGATAGGAGGTGGCTCTTGCTTTCTGTTTCTACCTCGCAGAACCTACATTTGTCCAATTGACTCAGTCCTGCAATTTTCCTAAAGCCACTGGTGTCTGTAGAAGTCCGTTTGGACTTCAGAATGGGAATTGATAACCCAGCTGAATTGCTCTGTTCTAAACTCTGACAATAGCAGGATATTACAATTATTAAGGTGCTACAATCTTTAGAAATATTTGGGGAAGCCCAAATGAAAAGGCAAAATATCAGAAATTGAAGGGTTTTTTTTATTTTAAATGATTCATATAAACATCCGTTGAATCATAGCACACGCAAATCATCAAAATCTAAACAGTATCTTTAGAATTTCAATAAAAGCCACATCACTGTTCATATCGGTAAATATTATTCCATCGTGTTTCAAATCGTGATCGATACACTATGATCGTGATGATCGTGATCGTGAATCGTGATCGATAATCGTGTATCGTGATCGATAATCGTGTTCACAATCGCTATGTCGTATGTACTCCCGATACGTGCACCAAATTCCCGATACGTGTAACTGTACCAAATCAACAGTTAAAAGGATTTTGAGCCAATAGCTGTTATGGCCTTGGCAAGATTGATGGAGACAGCGATCTGTTAGCGATCGATGGAGACAGCGATCTGTTGGTGTATTCACCACCCAAATAGCTATGTGGAATTCTCTCATGTAGAGATTAAACATTACGGCTGTTATGGCCTTGGCAAGATCGATGGAGACAGCGTTTATTATACTTTTAATGAAGGACACTGTCTCAAGCCCCAGTCCCCATCACGGATGGGGCTCAGCGGTTTACCCGAGCCTAACGGCAAAGGGCAAGGTACACACTGGCAAAATTATGGAACATGGGTATTCTTTATCTGGAAGTGAGAGGGAGAGGAGCTTGTGTGGTGACCTGTGACCTGCTATAAATACCAGTTTTGTGGCTAAGTGTAGGCTCCGCTCTTTATCTCAGACAAGGTCCAGATAACTTCATGCCCCACCGCTCCTCCTCGCTGAGACCTGCAAACTTGCATGTTCTTCAAGCTACACCCTGTTCAATGATGGGGAATATCTGGACATTGGCGTTGGCTTGTCTGGGAATACAATGACCTTTCTTCACCTGTGATTCGTCCAGCTCCTACAAGCATTCTGGTGGCTTCATGATGAGAAACAGCTTGAAGAGACGCCAACGAGTCTGACCTCTGGTAATCTCTTCCCGACCTAAGGCTCCTCCCTGGAAAGATCAAAGGATGTGTGCTTATATAATGAAACTCTGCGAGAGATTTTCAGATAACTCTATGAACCGTTGTAATGCTGTGTCTATGTGTAAATGTAAATTAGGTCTGTATCAAGTCGGGTTTTCTCCGCAGTAATTGAATAAATCTCTTAAACAAAGTGAAGTCGATGTCTTTCAATCTTAAACATCTCTAGAGATCTCAGATACAATAAGTCCATGGCCTTGGGCATTTATAATGATTCATTCTTCATCCTAGTTGAGCTAACATAATCTTAACTATTCCAATTAGCCTTATTTGTCTATTTCCAATCTGTCCAACTCTTTTTTTTATATCGCCCTGCTCTTTTATTGTTCTCCCAGTTGTTGGTGTATATCTGTGTATTGAAATTGTGTCTAAGTTTGAACCCAGGTGTTATGCGGCTTCTGACCACTGCGCGACAATTATAAGAACTCAGACAGACAGCGCTACGATCATTCCTGACATTTATCGTGTGTAATGTTGTGCATACTTAGATGGTTCATATTACTCCTTTGTTCCAGGCTTGCTTGTGCTAGTTGCAAATCCATTACTGATTCCTATGAATGCTGAATATTGATATGTTGCTTGTTGGTTTTCTTACAGGTATTGCTAGAGATCGATTCAGAATTAAACTCACAAATCTGAGACAATGTTGTAACTCTGGCAATACCTGTCTCTGACCATCCTCAGGGAGCCTGCTCAGCGTCGACGAGTCTGGCATTTCACTCAGGCCAACTGGCACGGTCTTCAAGCAGCCATCAATCATCTGGACTGGTCTCCCATCTCTACCACCTCTGACATCAACTCATCCTGGGAATTCTTCCAAAGTAAATTGCTCTCTCTCATGCACAGATTTATCCCATCTCGTCTTCAGTTGTCATACCCTTCCTCCCGTCCATGGTACACGGAATCTTGTGGTGAGGCTGTTGCCCAGAAACAACTTGCCTTCGTCTCCTGGAAAGCAAATCCAACGGAAGGAAATCTCATTTCCTTTCACAAAGCCCGAAACAAGTGTGTGTCCACCCTCAGGAGAGCCAGGAAACAATATCTCTCCGTTCTCAAGACCGAACTCTCTTATCTGTCTCCCTCTTCCAAATCCTGGTGGCGTCTGGTCAAATCCGTTTCTGGTGTTTGTTCCCCCTCCATCCCCTCCCTTACCTCAAACGGCTACACAGCTGACTCCGCACGTGAAAAAGCTGAATGCCTCAACTCTGTGTTTGCCTCTAAATCTTGTGTCCCAAACCCATCCCTCTCTGTACCCACCATACCCAGTCGTACCCTGCTGCTCCTGGACTCCGTGTCCTTTCCTCCTGACAAGGTGGAAAAGTTTCTGTCAACCCTCGACTCTGATTCTGCAACTGGACCCGACGGCATCAGCCCACGGGTCCTAAAATCCTGCTCTGCTGCTCTATCTCACCCTCTCTCTGTTCTCTTCACCCTCTCTTTTGCTCAAGGTCAACTGCCATCTGCTTGGAAATCAGCCAACATCACCGCTTTGCACAAAAAAGGTGCAAAAACAGATCCTAGCAACTACAGACCAATCAGCCTTCTCCCAATTATCAGCAAAGTCATGGAATCCATCATTGCTTCGGATATGAAATCTTTCCTCTTCTCCAATGGCTTGATCTCTGATCATCAATTTGGTTTCAGACCAGGTCACTCTACTCTGGACATGCTGCTTCTGCTGTCTCAACAATGGATGGAGGTCCTCAATGCCAAACAGGAAATTAGAGCTGTCTCCCTCGACATATCACGTGCCTTCGACACGGTCTGGCACCCCGCTCTGCTCACCAAACTCTCCTCCTTTGGTATCCATGGAAATCTCCACGCATGGCTGGCGGACTTCCTCTCTAGTCGTCGTCAACGTGTGGCCCTGAATGGGTTTCTCTCATCTCCTCTTCCTGTTCAGGCTGGAGTTCCCCAAGGCAGTGTTCTGGGCCCCGTGCTTTTTCTGGTCTTCATCAATGATCTCTCTGACTCTCTCGAAAATCCTCTCTATCTCTTTGCTGATGACTCCACTCTCTGCCGCTCCATTCCTCTTCCCTCAGATCGGCAGTCTGCTGCCTCCTCACTCTCTGAAGACCTGGACAAAATCACAGACTGGTCAAACAAGTGGAACATGTCTTTCAATCCTGACAAATCTCACACTCTTACTATGTCTCTCCGAAAAGATCGACTGGACAACCCTCCCATCTACTTTCTCAACAATCCTCTCCAAGAAGTTCTGTCGCTCAAGATTTTGGGTCTCACTATCTGCCATGATCTTTCTTGGGAAAACCACATTTCCAAGCTGGCCTCCAAAGCCAGTCGCCGACTGGGCATCCTCCGTCGTGCGAAGTCCTTCCTCGGCACACCTGAGCTCCTCACCACATACAAGGCTTTCATCCGCAGCTCAATGGAATACTGTTCTCCCCTATGGGCCGGTGCTCCTGCCTCACACCTAGCTCGGCTTCACGCTGTTGAAACCAAAGCTTTCAGAATTATTGGAATCTCCCGCGATGAAGCTATCTCTGAGGGCCTTTCACTCACTCACCGCAGGCAGGTAGGTGGTCTTTCTGTCTTCTACCGACTCCTCTCCGGCCTTGCACCCCCAGCTCTCTCTGTGCTCTGTCCCCCAAATATTCCTACAGGTCGCACAAGATCTGCCAGCAACCCTCTGATGGTTAAACTGCCGAAATCTCGGCTCTCTGCTCACCTTCACTCTTTCATTCCTCTTTTCTCCCGCCTCTGGAACAAACTCCCTCACTCCCTTCAATCCCACTCCTCCCTCCAGGTCTTTAAAACAGCTGTTCACCACCATCTCTTATCTTCCCCCATCCAAAACCTTGATCTTTTCTACCCCCGCTAATTCACCCCAGATCCACCTTGTTTGAAATTCCAACTTCTTTCCTGGAAGTCCTGGCAGTGTCCATATGTTTTATACCTCTCCCACCGCCCCCTTCCCACGCCCCCCCCCCCCCAAAGCCCTCGCCCTCTCTCAGATCTCTCGATGTCTCCATGTCTCTCGGTCCCTGCTCTCAAATGTTGTGTTTGTGTCCTTCCCCCTCTCTCCCCATCTTGTCTACCGCTCCCTATGTTATATGTTTTTTGTGTCGGTTTGTCTTTCTGTGTGATTAATGTTCGCTCTTTCACGAGCCTCGACCTTGTATACAAAAAAAAAAAAAAAAAAAAAAAAAACAAACTCTGGTTTTTACAACAATTAATTCTGAATCCTCTCTTGTCTTGAACGGGAACACCATGACTCATAAGCTGATACAAGTTCCGATATTCGGAGCGGATCCTCAGGCGCCGGACGCATCTGCACAGCTCCAGCATTGGCTAAGTCTGCTGACCAGCTACCTGGGAGCCCAGGAGGGTCTCATGGATGCAACCAGGCTCGCGGTGTTGAATTCCCATGTGTCGCATATAGTTTACACGTACATATCCCAGTGCACCACATACGACGCCGCTGAGGAAGAATTGCGACGAATCTACATCAAGACTTGGAGCATTGTCTATACTCGATATCTGCTCACATCTCGGCAACAAGACCCATCAGAGACCATCGACCACTTTGTTCAGGAACTTCGCCGATTAGCGAAGGACTGTACGACCAAAACACGGACACATGAACAAATATGTGACGATTTGATGAGAGATTCATTTGTTTCTGGTCTTCACTCCCCTATCATACGACAGAGATTACTTGAAGAAACGGATCTGACGCTGGAAACAGCTCATAAATTATCGCTTGTGTACCAAGAAGCACAGGCACAAGCAGAAGCGTATGAACGACCGTACGTCACTGCAGGTTTAACCGGCACGACACGACCGGAGAGAGCTACTATCACGGAGCAAACGTATGCTGCACCTCCGCCGGATCGGGGACAACGGACACTCTGGAGGATCTCAACCCAAGTGTGACAGTCGCCGCCGCTGCCGCTCCATCAGCCGGAAGTAACGCTAAGTGCTTTTTCTGTGGGAAACGGAATCATTCAAGGTCAGTTTGTCCGGCTAGAGAAGCGACGTGTCATTCGTGATCTCACAAAGGACATTTTGGAAAGGTTTGTTGCTCGTCACGGGGCCAGCGAACTCGCTCGACTCTGTCTGTGATTCTCTCTCTGACCGAGAGACGATTGGCGCTTCGCGCGGCCTTGACCATCCCACCCCTCTACCCTCCTCCTCCCCCCCCCCCCACGCAGGCACCGCGCGGCTAATGCGACCTTGACTAGGATCAACTCGCCGACGGGACAATCGGTGCCGCGCTCAGCTCAAACGCCCTTGACTGGGATCCTTTCATCGCCTAGGGCACATTTGGCTTCACGATCGACGCTACCTGGCGTCGAGTCCACACGCGTAGCTCGAGCGCCCCCTCTGGATGACTCGACGAATACCGGGCCACCTGGACTGTCCAACGCTGTTATTCCAATCATTATTGAGGGGCAGAACGCGAACGCCTTAATCGACACGGTTTCTACTGATAGCTATGTCGATTTACGACTTGTTCAGAAGCATAGCTGGCCGATTCTCGGGGCAACACGCCGAAATTTTATGGCTTCCCAATGGCTATGGCTACGCACTCGAGGGGAATGCCGGCTGAAGCTTGTGATTAATGGCCGAATGTTTCCGGATGTACACTTAATGGTCTTACCAGCGTCATGTGCAGAAGTGTTGCTCGGACACGATTTTCTCTGTCGGCATGGTCACTTGGAAATGGAATTTGGTGGTGATGATACTCTTGCTGTGTGTGCTCTTGCAGGGATGGAAATTGAACCACTGTTGCTGTTTCCCAATGTGACTCCTGACTGTACACCGGTTGCCGTTAAATCGTGACGCTATTCACGGGCTGACACACAATTCATTGCTGAGGAGACTGGGCGGCTATTAAAGGAGGGCATAATCGAACCTAGTCGATTGCCTTGGAGAGCCCAGGTTTTGGTGGTTCAGACCGAAACACACCGCAAACGCATGGTAATCGACTATTCGCAGATAATTAATCGGTTTCCCCAATTGGACGACTACCCACTCCCGGGATTGGATTCTCTGGTCCGACAGGTGGCACAGTATTCGGTATATAGTACTTTAGATCTCCGCAGTGCATATCATCAGATTGCAATCTCTGAGGCAGATCGTATATACACTGGGTTTGAATCCAGACAGAGGTTGTATCAGTTCACCCGTCAGCCTTTTGGGGTCACAAATGGGGTGGCCTGCTTCCAAAGGGCCATGGATGACATCATTGCTAAGGAGAGCTTAACCGATGTCTTTGTTTACTTGGATAGTCTCACGGTTTGTGGGTATGATCAAGCTCATCATGATACTAATCTGAAGCGCTTCCTCGAGGTTGCGCAAAAGTACCCTCTGACTATGAACGAGGCTAAATGTCGCTATTCCACTCGAACGATAGATCTCCTGGGGTACACCGTGACCCACGGCACTATCACCCCAGACAAGGAGCGACTGTGACCCTTGCTCGACATGGCCCCGCCACGTGATCGTGCTTCTTTGAAGCGTGCTCTCAGGCTTTTTGCTCATTATTCAAAGTGGGTTCAAAATTTTTCTGAGAAGCTTCGTCCACTTGTGGATTGCAAAGAGTTCCCCATGGGTCACGCCGCTAAGGCCGCTTTCCATGGCCTGAAGTCTGACATAGCTGGCGCCACTGTGTCGTCTATTGATGAAAACAAGTCCTTTGTTTTGGAAAGCGATGCGTCGGACCACGCGATAGCTGCCACACTCTCTCAAGGGGGGCGACCTGTGGCCTTCTTTTCACGGACTCTCTCCTCTGCGGAAAAACGACACTCGTCTGTTGAAAAGGAGGCGTACGCCATCGTTGAGTCTATCAGGCGCTGGCGGCCATATTTGCTTGGCAAATGTTTTGAGATCATTACCGATCAACAAAGTGTCGCTTTTATGTACGACACGCGCCATGCTCAGCGCATTAAGAATGAGAAAATCACTCGCTGGAGGATTGAGTTGGCCGATTTTTGTTACATTATCAGATATCGCCCTGGATGGGACAATCTCGCAGTGGATGCATTATCACGGCCAGCGGTGCATGCAAGTCTCACCTCCTTTGCGGACCTGCGCGTTCTTCATGACACATTATGCCATCCCGGCGTGACGCGTTTAGCTCATTATGTGCGCAGTCGCAATTTGCCCTACTCCATTGAGGACATTCGTCAGCTATGTTGCACTTGTTCCGTTTGTACTGAACTCAAACCTCGCTTCTACAACCCTCGGATGGGTACGCTGGTCTGGGCTACCCGGCCATGAGAGCGATTGGCAATGGACTTAAAAGGACCCCTGCCGCCTTCGTGTCTACCGCCTTGTCCGGGAATCCCGGATTCGGGTAGTTCTCGTTATCTTCTCACGATAGTTGATGAGTTCTCTGGATTCCCTTTTGCTTTCCCGTGCGGCGATATGTCCTCCACCACGGTTATCCGGTGTCTGCAGGAATTGTTTTCTATGTTTGGGAATCCGGCCTATGTGCACACTGATCGTGGAGCGGTGTTATTGTCCCAGGATGTGAGAACCTTCTTGCTCCAGCGTAATATCGCTTCTAGCTATACTACTCCGTATAGGCCACAGGCGAACGGACAGGTGGAACGATTTAATGGCATTATATGGAAAGCCGTTACTCTGAGCCTTACGTCCCGCGGACTAGGGCTGGACCAATGGACCTGGGTGGTACCCGGGCGCTAAGCTCGATCAGGACTTTATTGTTCACCACGACTAATCAAACTCCCCATGACCATATGTTTCGTTTTTCGCGTCGTTCTGGTGGTATCCGTCCTTTGCCGGGCTGGTTTGCTGAACCCGGACTGGCTTTCCTCAAACACGTGGTTCGCTCAAGTAAATATGACCCCCTCTTTGACAAGGTTCGTATCCTCCAAGCCAACTCTGAGCATCCTCGAGTGCTGCTGCCAAGTGGACGTGAATCTACAGTCTCAGTGCGCCATCTTGCCCCATGCAGAGATGCTGTTGGGCCGGACTTCGGCCCGGTTAATCCGATGATAGAGAATCCACCGTCAACACCACCACCACACGCGCCCGATCCAGATGGCTTTGTGGAGCCACTGCCGTCACCCGAGTTAGGTGGTTATTCCGACGCGGGGGAATTCGGTCTCGAGGTTGAAGCTCCTGACACCTATCGGACGTGTGCCGGAAGAGAAATTCGCCGCCCTGATCGCTACGACTGGGACAGACATGGACTGCTGCTAACTGATGTTTCTCTGCTGCTATAGCTCGCTAGCTTGTTCTCCGCCACTAGGGGTAGTGCAGTTTTAACGCCGGGGAGAATGTAATGAAATTGTGTCTAAGTTTGAACCCAGGTGTTATGCGGCTTCTGTCCACTGCGCGACAGTTATAAGAACTCAGACAGACAGTGCTACGATCATTCCTGTGACATTTATCATGTGTAATGTTGTGCATACTTAGATGGTGCGTATTACTCCTTTGTTCCAGGCTTGCTTGTGCTAGTTGCAAATCCATTACTGATTCCTATGAATGCTGAATATTGATATGTTGCTTGTTGGTTTTCTTACAAGTATTGCTCGAGATCGATTCAGAATTAAACTCACAAATCTGAGACAATGTTGTAACTCTGGTTTTTACGACAATCTGTTTATTTTTCACATTATATTTTTCTTTTATGTTTTTGCAATCATTGGGACTGTATTCCTTGCTGTTTTGAGTTTATTTATGATGTCTTTGGAATTTTATGAAAGGGAGGTTAGGGATACCTTTTCTGGCTTGCTGTCTTCGTGTTTGCATACAAATTGGATCCTGTACTCTTGAATTTTTCACGTATTCAGCTATTGCTACAGTTGTCATTGTGTGCACCTGGTTGAGCTGCATTTGGCCGCTACCTCCCTCTCGTCTTGGCAGGTACATTCTCGGGATGCATTAATTTATGTAGAAAATTTTGTGGATAGTATGGAGTTTCCTTGTTTTGATATCTAGCTATGATTGTGGCCAGTTTATTGTCCTTAAAGTGTATTGGAACACTGGTCCTGAGAGTTGGTTTATGGCTTTGACTTTGTTCCTTGAATAAAGGTATGTTTTCTGAATCCACCTTGTTCTATGCAGGTATTCTTTGACGATTGTTTTGTGCATTTGTTTGTGACATATTTGATGGTCCTCTTCTACTCCGAGGTATTTGTATGATGCTTTGTTTTCTAATTGTTGTATTGTTGTTTCAAGGTCAATTTTTATGTTGTCTGTTTTTGTTGGTTTACCTTGTACATACAGTATGTGCATTTGGCGCACCTGTCTAGCCCAAATTCCATTTGAATGTCCTTGGAAAACTGTTTTACTAGTTTTCGTTTTATGTAATTTGGTGAGAACACCTTTAAATCATCCATGTATAGTAGATGTATCACCTTTCTTGTCTCTTTGGACATTCTCTTATTGGATGTTAGTGTGTATCCATGTCCTTGGTCATTAATGAGGTTGTTGAGTGGATCCAAGGCCAGACAAAAGAGAAAGGTGAAAAGCTGTCTCCCTGGAGGATTCCGTCATGTATCTTCATTCCTGGTATTTCAATCGTTGCTTCCTAATGCTGTAATATCAATGTGGTATCCCAAAGCTTCATTGCTTTCTCAGTTTGATGATTTGGTGGTTGATCTTGTACAATTTCATGCATTTTATCATCCATTTATGTGGGACCACTATCAAAAGCTTTTTTGTAGTCTATCCAGGCTGTGGATTAGCCTGGTGTTGGCTTTGCGGTTAGGGTGCCAGCCTAGGGTCCTGGGTTCGAATCCCGGTCGATCGCTGAATTAACACCAGGGGGGTTGACTCAGCCTGTCATCCTTCCGAGGTTGGAAAATTGAGAACCAGTTCACTGGTAATTCCCTGTGTGTCGCAAGAGGCGACTAACAGGGTTGGCGGCAGGAAGAGCATCCGACCATAAAACTTTGCTTCAAAAAGGGGACTACAGTGCCTGAAAAAGGCCAATCCCTGCTCTGCGGGGAAAAAATGGCCTCTAAAGGTGGTTCATCCAGGCTGTGAATAATTTAGTTCTTGTTTACTATGAGGTGGTCTATTGTTCCGCAGCATCCTTTTTTACATCCCTTCTGTTCTGCCTCTCGGCCACCTTGTTGTGTAAGGTGGTGGTATACAATTTCTGTGTTGATTTCTGTCAGGAGTTTGTATGTTGTGGTAGACATGTTATTCATCTATACTTGTGAGGTAGTTGGGTTTCTTCAAATTTTGGGACGAGGAAAGTGTTACCTACTCATTCAACATCTCCTCTCCTGGGATAAGTTTGTTGAATGTTCGAGCATAGTGATTGCAGAGAAAATCTAGTTATGATAGCCTGAAGTTTGGAATTCTATCTGGGCCTGGGCTTTTAAAGTTTGGCATTTTTGTTTGTTGGGTTTCTTTCTTTTTTTCTTCATTAAATACCATTTCCTTTAGATATTTTTTTCACCAGGTTTTGGATCCAATCCACCTCTTTGTTGTGTTATTTTGAGTCTTATAGATTCCGTTCCAG
This sequence comes from Myxine glutinosa, assembly GCF_964187855.1. NCBI lineage: Eukaryota > Metazoa > Chordata > Myxini > Myxiniformes > Myxinidae > Myxine > Myxine glutinosa. Next base: position 93,242,111 of record NC_136271.1, read on the forward strand.
TCGTTTTCAAGTTTGTCTTTCTCGCGGCTGATTTGACAAGTTTTGCTTTTGTTTCCCTAGTGCCTGGTGGAATCTTCTCGGGTTATTTTCAAGCATGCAGTTTTGTTTTCTCCCTTTGTTGATTTCATCATAGTTTTTTTAAATCTTTCTTGTGAGCATTTCTATTTATAGTATGCTTTCAGCAACCATTACCTATAGGTCTTCATCTTCAATATTATATTTGTTTTTTACTTTCTGGTTTTCTGGTTTTATGAGGTTTTTTTTTGTTTTCATAGTCGAGGCTTATGGACGAGCTAGTAATAGTACACTGAATGGCTCAGGATGCAACAGGACAAAATTAACAGTAGAGAGAGAGGGGGAAACACCAACAGCCGAGTTAAAGGCCAATATAGAGGGAGTTTAAGGCCAAACAATGGATGTGGGAAGAAATAGAGGCAGGAGATGATGCATGGGGTGGAAAAGATTGATACAGAATGTAAAACTAGAAATTTGGAAGGAGGGGAGATTGCGGTGGGGGTGGAGAAGAGGGTTAACGAGGGTAGAAAATATCATGGTTTTGGATTGGGAATGATCTGAGATGGTGGTGAACAGCTGTCTTGAAGACGTGGAGGGAAGAATGAGATTGGAGAGAATATGGAAGTTGGTTACACAGGCGGGGAAAAAAGAGGAACCCTCTAGAATAGCACTCGGTAGAGCGCATACCGGTAGACTTTACATCTTGTATCCCACTGATAGGCCAGAACTGTACCAAACCTGAACCAAGATCCACTCGGCTTGTACTTGTCACCTAACCAACTCATTCACCTCATTTTGTCAAACTCTTCCACAACTTTTTGTAATATCATGCTATATATCGTTTTTGTTCCCATCAATAAATGAAGAATAATTCCTTTAAAAATTAAAAAAGATTGCATATCCAGATCTTCACCAAAATCTAATCAATTCATTCTTGCCACACACCCAACCTATCCATCAAGTTTCATCCGAATCCATCCATAACTTTGAGATATCGTGATATCTAGTTTTTATCACTCAATTGTGAAGAATCACTTGAAAAAATTTCTGATCCAGATCTGGATTCGAATCTTCACCAAATTCTAATCAATCCTTCTTTTCACACACCCAACCTCTCCACCAAATTTTGGTTGAATCCAACCACAATTTTGAGATATCCTGTTAGATATTGTTATTGGCCCTATCTATCGGATCTTCACCAAAATCTAATAACTTTGTCGTCGTCACACACCCAACCTCTCCACCAAATTTTGGTTGAATCCAACCACAATTTTGAGATATCCCGTTAGATATTGTTATTGGCCCTATCTATCGGATCTTCACCAAAATCTAATAACTTTGTCGTCGTCACACACCCAACCTCTCCACCAAATTTTGGTTGAATCCAACCACAATTTTGAGATAGCTTGTTATATATTGTTATTGGCCCTATCGATCGGATCTTCACCAAAATCTAATAACTTTGTCGTCGTCACACACCCAACCTCTCCACCAAATTTTGGTTGAATCCAACCACAATTTTGAGATAGCTTGTTATATATTGTTATTGGCCCTATCTATCTCTCAATGGTGAAGAATCACATCAAATATTATTGTATTCAGATCTTCATCAAAATCTAATAACTTTGTCGTTGTCACACACCCAACATTTCCACCAAATTTCATCCAAGTTCATCCATAACCTTTTGAGATATCATGTTCACAAACGGACAAACAGATGACAAATCACTCATGGAGCGACACTTGGCAAAAGCAAACAAATTAGAATGGCACTCAGTAGAGATTACTTTTGACCTCAAATATAATTGATGGTTGAATTCAGTGACCAGATATGCAAATCATCTTCAAATTTTAAGTTAACCGGATGAAAATTGACAATTTTAGATATTTGAAAAAAAGTGGTTAACCTTTGGCCTATGGTGACCTTTTCAAGCATGCAGTTTTGTTTTCTCCCTTTGTTGATTTCATCATAGTTTTTTTAAATCTTTCTTGTGAGCATTTCACTCTTGTGAGCAGTGTTGACCTTTTGACCTCAAACATAAATAAGATTCTGTAGGATCACCAACTCTAACATTTGGTAAAGTTTCATGAAGATCCGTGTAAAATTGTGTACTGTAGGCAAGTATAAGTGAGTGGACAGACAAACACACACACACACACACACACACACACACACACACACACAAACCGGAGTGATCAACATACTTGTTAAAATAATTTTTTTTGCCAAGTAACAAAGCTAAATACATAACCTCCACCCACCTTTGGTGGTGGAGGAAACAAGGGCTCATTTTGTCAGAATTCTTTATTTTCAACAGGTCCACCACACTGTTCATGTTATGGCAGCATATAATCTCGCTCATAGGTGATTATTACCTTTAATCTGAGTTTGATTCCCAGCAAAATCCCACTCCTCCCTCCAGGTCTTTAAAACAGCTGTTCACCACCATCTCTTATCTTCCCCCATCGAAAACCTTCATCTCTTCTACCCCCGTTAATTCAAATCCTGGATGTTCTACCAGTGTCCATGTGTGTTAAACTTCTTCACCCCCCCCCCCCCATCCCCCTCTTCCGCCTTCCCATGCCTCCTCCCCCCAAGCCCTCTCCCTCCCACAGATCTCCCGATGTCCCTGTTCTCTGCTGTTGTACTTGTGTGCTTGCCTCTCTCTCCCCATCTTGTCTCCCGCTCCCTTTATTGTATGTTTTGTATGTCCGTTTTTTTTTTTTTTGTGATTGATGTTAGCTCTTACACGAGCCTCGATCTTGTATACAAAAAAAAGAACGTCTAATCAGACTAAAAGTGTTAATTTGCTGCTGTGCTCGCAGTGTTTCATCATTTTGCACACAAGTCATAAGGTCAGTGGTTTCATGTGTAATCAAGATGAGTAAAAGGGGATGTTTTTTTTGTTGTTTGTTTTTGTTTTTTTTGTATACAGAATCGAGGCTCGTGAAAGAGCAAACATTTATCACAAAAAAATGAAACAGACAAACAAAATATATAAAAAGAGGGAGCGGTAGACAAGATGGGGAGAGAAGGGGAAGCACACAAACACAATATTTGAGAGCAGGGACATCGGAAGATGTGTGGGAGGGAGAGAGCTTGGGGGGAGGAGGCATGGGAAGGGGGAGGAGGGTGGGAGAAGTATAAAACACAAGGACACCAAGGACTTCCAGGAAAGAAGTTGGTATTTCAAAAAAGTGGATTTGGGGTGAAATTAGCAGGGGTTGAAAAGATATCTTCATGTTTAAAGTATCTTCGTGTTATTCTTCACAAAACGAGACATTGTTTTTTTTTTTTTTTACGTCGAAATATACCTGAAGTTTGCAATATTCATATTGTTACGGGGTCCTCCCCTATCCCCTGGTCTCGGTAAACCTCCGGACCCCGAGAGTGTCCCCGGCAGAAAGATATGTTATCCTTGGTTGAAATTAATCCAATAATGAAGCCACACCAAGGGTGATGAACAAACAATAATATTGTTGTGGATATGAGGATTGTGTTTTTTTTATTGCTTTATTCTGGACCCTCCTGCCTCCAGTTGTGTATAAAGGTCAAAGGTCGTTCCGTAGTTATTTCATAAGCACTCACGTTAGCCAATCATAGATTTCCCCCTTGTTGACAGTTATTTCCTTATTCTGTGTATTAGGCTAAGGATTTGTCTTCCATTAATTGACACTCCATTGCACCGAATTCAAATAAATAGATCCCCTTTTATTCCCATTCCCAAAGCCTTTCCTGCCTGCAAACCGCATTTGCTGCAGCTGTGGGTTGCTGTTTTCACCGCGACTCCATTACGCACGAGGTAACCTCGGAGAAGAAAGGCGTGTCCCCACCTCGTCATAGAGGGGAGGAGTGAGTCAGCCCCACTCAACCAACCAAGAACAAGGGGTTGGACTTGGAGAGGGTGTGGAGAGAAACATCGAGTAGGTTCGCGAAGGTTCAAGGGTGTGGCATATATAACCCGCACGACGACGCCCCCACGAGAGATGCGCAAGGAGAGAGAAATACGTGCGACCATCGCGCAGGCAGGAGATCGGAGAGAAAGACGCGTCAGACGATTTGGAAAGAAGGGGAGGACCAAAAGAGCCAGAGGCGTGCAACGAGATACGTGTGCCGACGTCGCCCTGCTCGCTCCCAGCCAGACAAGGACCGGCTTGCTGTGCGCCCTGCCAAGCCTTCCAGCTTGTGGTTCGATCTTCTCCCTCCAGCAAAAACCAACCTGCAATTTCCCCATTCGTGTACGTGAGTTTGTTCTGTGTGTCTTGTCCCTGGGTTAATTAAGACTGTTAATAGGTAAGCTAACGATTTCACTGTGTCTCCTGTTTTTTTCCATTTCCCTGTATATAACCTTGACTGCTCCTTTTGCTTTGGTGTGTGTAAATAATAAATCCTGTTATTCCTCTGTACGTCTTCTTCTTCCTCTTCACATTCGGTCGCTTTAGAGGTTTCCATATTGAATATCTGTGGCGCGATTTTAGCCAACGTTCAGGAATCGGGTTAGTCGGGGTAACTGTTCGGGTGCGGCGGCCATCCGCTCGGCCAATTAACATCCTAGCCGCGTCCTTAACAATTGGTGCCAGGAGTGGGATTCGGACCTGGAGCACGAATAGCGCGCTCAAAATTACAGGTGGTCCAAAATTTAGTTTTATTTAACATCTTAAATTTGAAAATCGTGCCATGGCTGGTCAAGGTGATCGGATGCCAGTGGGGGAAATAGAAGAGGGGTTAGGGGTAACCCAGGACCAGAGGGAAGAAATGGAGGAGAATAATGAGGAGGTGGTTGAGGAGGTTTCAGGCGCGCAAAATGGCGCCCTCGCGCACGTGGTTGGAGAGTCCCAAAATGGCGGCGCCGCGGAGGGCGAGCCCGCGGTGGCGGCTGGGGACGCTAGGCAAACCGGGTTTGACCTCAGATTATTCTTGACCCAACTGAATACAAAAATGGATAGGATGGGAAGCCAAATCGGGTGGCTCGATGGAAAAATCGAGGGGCACGATGGAAAAATTGGGGGTTTAGACAATACATTTGAGGGGTTAGACAACGGGATAAAAGGGGTGAAAATGGGTTAACGGGGGTGGAAAATAGAATGGCTGCCCAGGAGAATCAGATAGAGGGGGTGAAGAATGGGTTAACCGGGCTAGAAGATAAGATGGAAGGCAAATTGCGGGAAATAGGGGAGCAATCCGCCCGGGAAATCAAACAGATGGGGAACTAGATAGAGGAGGTGAAAATCGGGTTGGAAGGTAAACTGGATGCTCAGAGGGATGAATTGGGACAGATGAGGGTGGCATCTACTAAAGAGATTGAGGAGATGGGGGAGGAAATACGACGAGGTGTAAGCGAGGAGGTCTCGGGGGTACGCGAGGAGGTAAAGCGAGGTGAGAAGCGTATGGAGAAAGAGGGGAGGAATAATACGGCAAAGTTACAAGGGGGCATAGAGGACCTGACGCAGGAGGTGGAACAGCTGACGGTGGGACAGACGGAGTTAGTGGAGCAGGTACAAAAGAACACTGCGGTACTAGGAGGGTTAAAGGTGACACAAAAAGAACTAAAAAATGACTTGATAGCGACGAAGAGGGAATGCCAGATGGTACGTGAGGGACTGACAACGAGGTTGGACGAGGTGACAGAAGTAATGGAGACGAAGGACCCGGAGGTGAGGACGCACATAGAAACGGTCAAGGTGGCGTTAGAGGACGAAATTGAGGAGACGCACCGGGAAATAAAAGAGGTGAAGCAAAAGTTAGAGGAAGTGGAAGAGGGGGTGAGTGAAATTAAGAAGAGACGGAGGGAAACTAAGAGGGAGATAAAGGAGGAAGTAATGGAATATGTGGAAGGTCGGTGCTCAAATCGTGATGTTGTGCTTGCTAACCAGATAAAGAGTTTGCAGGTGGCAGAGGAGGTACGGAGACGAAGTGCCGAGGTGAGTGGCGATATACGCGGAAATGTATATGGTGTGAGGGGAGCTTCAGTCAGCTTGGGGGTTGGTGTGGACCCGGGTGTTCGTGAGAGGCCGCTGGTGAAGTGTGCGACCGGTACGGAGTGCGAAAGAGGAGGTGTGCGAGAATGTCCGACCATGGGGTGTGTGAGGAAAAAGTGCGCGCCGAGGAGTGAGTGTGCTGTCGAGAGTGAGTTGGTCATAGCGCGGGTGCGAGGGGGCACATGGAAGCGCGGGATGGGGAGTGTTACAAGGGATGTAACGGAAGCATGCACGCCTGTGGTGAGTGTTACGGATGGTGTAACGGGAGAGTGTGCACAAGAGGATGCGCGAGAAAGGGGTGTAACGGATGGGTGCATGAGGAAAGAGTGCGCTGTCAAGAGTAAGGGAGAATGCACACCTGTGGTGAGTGTTACGGAGGGTGTAACGGGAGAGTGTGCGCGAGAAAGGTGTGTAACGGAGGAGTGTATGGGTGCAGAGTGCGCTGTCAAGAGTAAGGGTGAATGCGCGACCGAGTGTGGTGGTAAGAGTTGTGAGAGTGAAACGGAGCGTGAGTTGGTTGTGGCAGGTGAGAGAGGATGTACACCTGGAATGGAAGGATGCACACCTGGAATGGTAGAGCGTGTATGGGAATGCACGCTGGAGTTGGTAGTGAGGCACGTGGTTGGGTGTGCAAGTGAGAGCACACCTGTGGTTGTCACAGAGGAGGTGACCGAGGAGGGAGCGCGAAGAGGTGTGTTGGTGAGGTGTGCGAACGACGAGTGTGTGCAAAGGTGTGCGGTGGTCAGGTGTGTGAACAAGTCTGTGAGCGGAATGAGTGTACCTGGGTGTGTAAGAGAAGGTGCAATGACAAATAGCATGGGAACGGCTGGATGTATGAGCAAGGAACGGGCTGCGGGGTGTAAGTATGCGAATGGAGCATCGACGGTAACCGGGTTAGCGGTTAGACCGACTTATAGCCGAAGCGGGCCCTCGGGGTGTGCCGGGCAGCTTTGCGCGCTGCGGGGATCCATGGCGGTTTCGAAAGAACCGCCGTGCGGGATCCACGCCGGGCCGCGCTCTGACCGGCCGCGTCCGTGCTCCGCTATGCGGAACGGGCGGCCCGGTAGGAAGGGTCGTCAAGGCGACCCCCCTTTTTGTTGAGGCGTTCCGGCAGGGCGAGATCGGGCCATTGGACGGCTCTGTGCCGAGATGGTGCATGGGATCTCGGCCCGGGTAAACCTCCTTCCCTGCACCGAGTGCCGGACGGATCCAGCCGCCAGCACCAAGCAACCCGCATTCATTGCTCGGCTTTACGAAGCCGAGCTTTGGAAATGAATTGGCGCACCGAGAAGCTCTAGTGAGTAGACTGTGATGAGGATAGTGTTTTGAACCCGAAATTGAAAAACAAAATTTGATGATTGGCAAAGGATTGGCAGATGATTGGTAGTGATTGGCAAATTTTTAATTAGCTGGAATTTGGTGTGCAAAATTGGTAGTGGAAGATGCCCGATGTGGTGGGATGGCAACTTTGCCATCTCTCACAGCGGGGGCAAAGGAGCACTAGTCTTATGGGGTTGGCAGTGAAAACTAGCCCGGGAGGGTTAGGATAATGATAGGGATCTAGAGAAGATGACCTTAGGTAACGGTAAGATTAGGTAGTGACAATGATACCTGTAGTGGGGACGCAGGTAGATTAGTTTGGATGATAATGACGTGGTATGTGCTTAGTTTAAAGGGAAGATGGGGAGCACTAAGTTAGCAGGGCAACAGGTAGTTCAGATGATGCCGTGTGTATGGTTAAAAGGTGTGATTGCACAGGTGTGCAACTGGACAGGTGTATGGAGCAGTGTGTGAGTGAGTGATAGTGATGTGAGTTGTGCTGACCAAATGGTCCAGGAAGGAAGGAGGGTGCAAGTGGCACCAGGTGTGATTGCACAGGTGTGCAACTACAGGTGAATGGAGAACAAGTGTATGGAATAAATGGTCTGGAGTATATGGAGTATTGGAATGGATGGTCGTGGAGTGAGTATGGTGGAAACTGTGGAGTGGAGTGGATGGTGCGAAGGTGTGAATGGGGGAAGGATGGACCCCATCACGAATACCCGGGGAGGGTAGTGCAAGAGTTAGGTAGAGGGTACAGGTAAATTGTGGTTGGATATTGGCATCTGTGGTGCGGGTAGTTGCACAGGAGTGTAGTGATGGGTGCATTAGTGTTGTGGAAATGGCTGGGCGTGTAGCCTGTTAGTGTGTGTAGTTGGTTGAGCACTCCACTACTGTGAGGATGTCGGCCAGGTGAGGCCGCAGGTGGGCTCTGGGAGCCGGTAGAGTTTTTGTGGATGGGGCCTGAGGATCCGGAGGACGGACCCGGGTAGCCCAGTGCCAGAGGGCACCAAGGGGTGACAGAGCCAGGAGGGGCCTTCCCCAATTAGATAGGTTAGGGTGAGGAGCTTGGTAAGCTCGGGTGGCAACTGCAGTGGTGGAGGTGTGCAGGTGGGTAGGCCTGCTGGGAGAGCTACATGCCCCAGTCCTGAAATTGTGCAAGGGCACAGGGAGTTGCATCGGGGGAGTGAGACCCCAAATTGAGGAAGCACCACAGTTTGGTCAATGGGAATTTGGTTCTTAAAACCACATAGAGTAAGATGGCCAATGGTTTGGCAGGGAAAGAACCCGGATAGTGTAAAGTGTGTTAGTGTCATTTCGAGGATAGTTAGGATTAAGAATCTCCTCACACCAACTACATCCACTCACCTGGGATGACGTACCTCCACACCATGCCAGGTTGTTTTGTTATTTTTATGATGCAAATGTTTTGGATTGTGAGACGCATCATGACGTGGGTGTGACATTGTGCTTTGTGTTCCATCTCTTCCTCCTTATGAGGATTGATGATGAATTGGTGATGGCAAATTTTGGCTAGAGGTATTGTGGAGACGAATTTGGTATAGGGGAAATATGGGGAAGACGTGACAATAGTGACGAATTTGTAAATGTGTAGATTGTTGTAAATATGGGGTAAGGGCAAGGGTAGAGTAGGTGACAGGGGGGGTGACGGAAATTTATAGTTTGAAGACCATTCCGCAATTCGGTTAGCTGTGGGCGTGAATCTGTTAGGCAGGGTGCAATGGAGCCGCGGGACATATTTATTTATGTTTTAAAAATTGTCGCACTCAGGGTCAGGTTAAAAGTAGAGGGAACTACACCTATGTGTCACACTAAGTTAAAGACATAGGCCCGGGACGTGCCTAAGAGGAGGAGGGTGCAGTGTTGTGGATATGAGGATTGTGTTTTTTTTATTGTGTTTTTTATTATTAGTGCTTTATTCTGGACCCTCCTTACTCCAGTTATGTATAAAGGTCAAAGGGCGTCCCATAATTAGGTCATAAACAATCACGTCAGCCAATCATAGATTTCCCCCTTGTTGATAGTTATATCTTTATTATGTGTATTAGGGTAAGGCCTTGTCTTCCATTAAGATGACACTCCATTGCACCAAGTGAAACAAGATAGATTCCCTTTCATTCCCATTCCCAAAATCTCCATTTCCAGCTACATCCCCTCCAAGTCTCCATTGCCAACCGCACTGGGCAGTTTGCCAGGTTTGTTACAGCGGTGGGTTGCTGATTTCGCCCCAAAGCCGCCATTAAGCATGTGCTCAGCTCGGGGAAGAAGGGCGTGCCCGCCCATCGTCATCAAGGGCGGAGCCAGAGGGCCGTGCCGACCAATCAGGACCGAGGCGAGCTGACCGATGGGCGTGTCCTGAAGGCCGGCGGCTTGATCGCCTGAGGCGCTATAAAAGTGCGCGCGCAAGAACCGAGTTGGTTGGACAGGGAGACGTGCAAGTTGTTGAGTTGAGTGGTTGGACCAGATGAG